>NW_013666272.1:299294-353499 GCF_000517525.1 Limulus polyphemus
TGCGACTCAAACGAGATGACATGGCCTTTCACCAGTGACACGTCTCGAAAGGGTTAAGCAACTTTACAAAGCATGTACTGTTAGTGGCCAAAACCCATTGTATCAAAATTTTTATGAATGTTGTTCTTTATTAAAATGCACTTTATATTTGCTAATTTTAATTAAAGCACATATTTTACAAGCATTTGACTGAAACAACCATGCCAATCTACTTTTAAAGCAAGATTTAAAAACTACAACCTGTAAACACTTCAAACATACATCAAGTCTCTCTATTTTATGCTCACATTAAGACTCATTTTGACTAATGCAATAGGTAAGTTTGAGGACATTAAATGATATTTCTGCTTCCAATATGTAAAAACCAGAAAAATATATGTTATAGAAACAAAACACCATGTAACTAAAGTCAGAAACCTTACCAGTGTAAATGAAAGCCTAAATGAAACATTCATGCAAATCTGCAAATGCATAGTATGGTTATGAAACACAGACATTTCACATGAAAATACACACAAATACACATAGCAATTAAAAAACAATGATGAATTACTTTTACACAAATAAACTTAAACTCTAAACAAACTTATCGATAAAATCATCCAGAAAAACAACGGATGATTAAACAAACAAATTTAAATATCTTTCATTTAAACAAAATAAACACTTTTATAAATAACAGTGTATACTAAATTCTTCTGTTTATCTTGCACGATGATCCCACGACGCTATCCCACCTTGCTGCCGGAAGATAGTGATTTCTTGTTTCTCAACAGCAGAACAACAAAATCACTAGTCTTCCAGACAGAGAGGCAAATGATATCCAGCTTGGACACTGAAAGTTTTGACTTCTGAATCTTGAACCACAGCTACTCCAAGTAATATTCTTATTTATCCTCTAATAACTACTGAAAATAATCAGTTGAGTAACACAGAGATATATGCAATACCAGAAACTTCTGAATGCGAGGTAAAATTTATATGAAAAAAAAAGGCACTCAGTATTCAATAAATCTGGTCTATATAACTTAATACTATGTTTAGGCCAAGACCATTTATTGTTTACATGATTAAGGTATGCAACTGCAGTAAGCATTAAAAGTTATGAATAAAAGAGATGAACATCAATATATATATATATATATATATATATTCTTAAAAAGTGTTAACAGAAAGTAACACTAAGGAACATGGCGGACCAAAAGCATGCATTTAATTCAATGACTGAATACTGCTATTAATGAGTTGTTTTTTTTCTAGGTGTACATTTATTTCAGAAGGGCAAAAGAAACTCCAGCTGATATTTTCTTTTGATCTGACTTCTAGATTCTTGGGCTAAGGCAGAAAAATTTAGTGTTCTTTTAAAATTACCTTTTCTGTATGAGAAATTTGGCCATTTGAATCTCTTGAGGGTTGCCAGAAATAGTGATGATACGCTCATTTGAACCTGGCTGACTGTCCTCAATGTTGATTTCTGCACCACAGTCTCTGCGAATTTGGCGGATACGCTGACCTCCTTTACCAATCACAGCTCCTGCCATCTAAAAGAATATATTTAAACATAAAAAATTTTTGTTTAGAGAAAAATTAAAAAGAACTTATTAAAAGTTAAATAAATTAAAACACAAAACCATGGCAAAGTATATTATACAATAAAACATGTATATTTCTATAATACCAAAAAATCTTTATTGAGAATGGTACTACAGTTTTTCATGATTTCCACAGATATTCTAATATTTATATCACTTTTATAATCAATCTGATTAGGTAATTGAACATTATACTAATTGATAGAATGAGCAGTGCCTGACACATGTTTAGCCAAAGCTGATTTATTACCTTTATTTATAGCATCTTTACGCTCATTAACTCTAAATCTGAAATTTCTGCATGTCTGACCAATGTACATTGTTGGTGTGAAAATACTCTAAGCATATGGTACACACATCCATATACAATTTGAAAAAGTATTCACATGTGAACTGGTACATCATGACAACTTTAACTTTTAACTTACTTATTAAAATACATTAGAAAATTTGTTAATGTTAGGATTAAATCCTCTATCAATGGCAATAAAGTTCTGTACATTAGTAATTAATCAGTTCAGTGCACAGTGTTTGTTTTTTAGCTTCCTAAAACTTCAGCATTTACTTCTTTCACATCATTAAAAGTTTGTTTCTACTTAATCAAATTTCTAGGTCACAGAGGAATAATAAAATACAAGAAATACTCACCTCTCTAGGAATATTGACTTTAGCTGAAGCAGTAACTTTGATATCCTGCAATAGATTTTATTAAGAAATACAATTTTGATTTGCAAAACAAGCTCTTAATCAGAGTAAACAGTGACAAATTATGTTGTGAACATTTTTTTTTTACAGATACAAAGATGTTATTGTTACAACATAATAAACAACAGTTATTAAACAATAAGAGCAGTAGCTATGTACAGATGCACATACATAAATAAAAGATAGACTGGTGCACAATGTATATTTCTACAGAACGATATACTGTTTTACTTTGAGCTGCTCCAAGTTACTCAAAACAAAGGTATTAGCAATGGATATACCTCACTCATCCATCCACTCTGACGGGGTGGTCCATCCATCCCACCAAAACCACCACGAGGAGCACCTCCATTTGCAACAGAAGGTGGTCGGAAGGGTAGAGGTGCAGGACCACGACGACTTGGTCCATCTCTGTATAGGTAACACATCTGTTAGTGATTATCTTTTTTATTTCATTCTTTTGCAAAATACCAACTATAGTATTTTAATCTCAAACCACTACATGTGGTCTCAAAAACAAAAAAATAATTTACATTCAAATACCTACTGTTTTTGTCATGTGAAATGCTTGTCTTCTATTTAATTCTAACAGTTATATTTGAGTTAAATATTCAAATACACACATACGAACAAGGAAGGCATTTTAAAACGAAATCTCAAAATATTATTTGCCAATTTACTTGTACAATTTTCAGAAAGATCACTACTTTGTTTGTATAAGAACAAATAAAAATGAAGGAGCATGCACAAAACCAACAAATCTAGATAAACCCAGAAATATCTATACACAGCTATCTCTACAGACATGTTAGTATGTGCTACATTTTACAGGTCTGCCAGAAGCATGGATAAGAATGGTGAATATGTGGAAGATTACAGTACATGAACAGCAAGATCATTTGCTGGAAGATACTGTTTAAAAGAATAATATATATATCTAAGAATAAGATAAAAGTTATGAAAGAAAATATAAAATTTTCTAAGTTTACTGCTAGTGGTGCATACATTTGTCATTACTTTTATAAAAAACAAATTCTTGAAAATAATCAAGGTTAAGAGTACTTTTTTTTTTACACTTCACGTAGTTTAAAAGAATATTTTTGTTTGAAGAAAAAGTTATTAAATTTACTTATTTAATAACTTTTTCCTATTTTGAACAAAGAAGGTTATCTTGTCTATATATGATGTTACACGTGACCAAACTTGTAATGCATAATAGAAAAAAAGAATCATACCCAAAACCATCTTCTCTTCCTCTCATTGGACCCCTCCATGGAGAACGATTAGCAAGACTTTGTCGCACTGGATGAATATCAGGTCCACGGTCCATGTCCCGCCAATCACGAGGAGATGGACCAATACCTCCAGGCCTGAATCCTCTATTATGAAAAAAAAGAAAAAATGAAGCGACTGCAGCAGAAACAAATTTTTAACTAATGAATTATTAAAACATAAAACTTATTCTTTTAAACAATATGAAAGCAAAATTGGCTTTAAAATATTTCTTAAAAGCATACAAAATTTGGAAATGATAAAGTTAGTTGGAGACACCAGCACCTAATAGTGTAGTGGCCTATAATTAGTTACATTGAGAATCACTGTAAAAACTGCATACTGCCTTTAGTCAAGGAATTAAATTAAGAGTACTTTAAAACTTTACCATATCTTATACAAAAGAAGTTTTTCTGACTACTGTCATAAATAATAACCCAGGTTCTGCATACAACACCACTATAAAGCTACTGTGTCTTATACAATATAACAGAATAATTACTATACAGATACAACATTTTATAAAATGAGGCCAGGCCACAGACATAACTAGAAATCCATGTTACTGTATCTAATAATATTAATGTCTGATCACTGTAAAATTAGCAGTACAAGTTCTGGATAAAACATTACAACAAAACTTGTTGTAATGAACTTGTTTTATGAAATAAAAGTTTGTCCACAGATATACTTAGAATACCAGGTTGTGGATACAACACTATTAATATTAATATCCAACTTTACAAAATATTATTAAACACAATATTTTATTTTCACCAATACAACTGATAATCCACATGTTGAATATTACACCAGAAAAATTTAACTATGTCCAAATATACAACAGCTGTTATTGTCCGTCACATAATCAAAAATCATGTTTCTATCTAAAATACTCTAGTAGTTTATAACTTCCTACACAAAACACTACCTGTTGCATGACCTGATGTAACTAGAAATTTAAAGTTTTTCAAACAGTACAAAGTCACATTTTCTACCACAATAGAATGCATCCTGACCTGCCAACTGGTGCTGATCTTCCCCGTCCTGGTTCACCATAACCACCATATTCTGGAGCAAACTCTTCATCATAGTTATGTGGATCATATGGTTGGTTAAAGCCTTTAATTGGTGTCTAAAGACAGAACAATTTAATCTCATGTGAACAATTAATCATTTTAAAATTAAATATGCATAAACCTCTGTACTAACCTTTCACAACTTACCTATCTACACATTTAAAACAAATATTTTTTCACTCTTCAGCTCAGGCAAAGACAATTAAAAGTGGTTTATGATGCATGCTTCTATATCAATAAATATTCTATAAATTATTTGCACCCACTTACCTAAATAAATGTCAAAATTGAAGAATCATCCAAAAATGGAAAAATTAAAATGGCACAAAGCTTGCTGTAATACTTCATTGTACATAACCAAAGATAGGTGAGGTCCAAGAATAAATATCAATATATATATGTGTGTGTGCGTGTAGTCAGATTTCTCTTAACATAATGTTAAACTAACTAAAAGAAACAATATGAGTTGCTAATACAGAATCACACAGATGTGGTGTAGATATCCAGGTATAAATAACTTCCCCTTTTTACTCTCACACATGCTGCATTCCCACTAGATATATAAGAAGTGATGATACATTATAATATATGCCTAGATGTTAATAAAAACATGAAGGTTTAATTACAGGAAACTAAATATTGTTAGTTTAGGAGTTGAATCAAAGTAATACTAGCATGAAATACCCGCTTCTTACAACACTTACTGTAAATAGATAGAAAAAAAATTGGGTGAAATCGGTAATTGTTTTGAAGTGCAACTTATGGGCATGTGCCATAATAAATTCTTTGTGTACACAGAGAGCACAATGTCTTGCCTGGGGGTCTTCCTAGTATGTTCACAGAAAACTATGGATACTTCATCTTTTCCAATTTTCATAATCACCCCCTTTTCTAACCATTCCTATCAAAACTTAGAAGACTTATGATTAGATGCTTTATAGTAAAATACATAAGTGTGATTTTACTGTATATCTCAATGTAACTTATGCATTTTGTTACTGTTTAGTCTTTGTGTATTTTATATTTGCAAGTACTTATGGTTTTTGTAATCATTGGAACTTGGTATTTTGCTTCTTAGCGGGATATTTTTTAATATATAATTTTACGTTCCTTAAAGGTCTTGGGTTAAAATATACCCTTCTTAATTACATTCCACACATTTTCCATTGATACTATGTATTAATTAGAATGTATAGAAAACTGTTTTCTTAGTGAGTGGATGGATTCAAAAAATATTTGTTACCTAAGTAAATATGCATGATTTTGAAAGAAAAAAGAAGTTACATTTGTGAACAGAAGGATTCATCAATGCATAATAATGAAAACACTGCTAATAGAAATTTTTTACCATAATGTATACCCAAAGGATGGTTATCAAATTAAAAGTCAATAAATCCCTGCACACTAGCTTGATAAAGTTTTAAGACACTGAGAATAAACTTGTTTAGTATATAACCTATGACTGAGATCATATCTAGGAATTTCCATGTTAAATGATAGACCATAAGAGATGCAAATAAGTCTTATTATGACAACAAATCAACTTTCTTACTGAGGTCAGGCGAACTGACCAACCTCGTAACCATTTTGTACTTGTTATAGTTTTCATACTATAACTTTCATTACATTTTGTGTACCTTCATAATATTTTGGCAGGCTTTTAGTAAACATTACAAATCTTTTGTTACACAAACATCTTATTTTTTAATAAAGTATTTTTACTAAAGATTTGTCTGTGAATACATATAGTATTTCTGTATACTAGTCTGACTACAAAGTGATTTCTATGTTAAAATTAAAAATACTTTTCTTTTGTCTCAAAAATATCAAATGTTACTTTTCATAATCTCTAAAACATCGTAGATAAATTTCAAAAGTTTTTATCTTATTTCTTTCTGGAATGACTTCAAAATAAAGAATACATATGAAAAACAAGATAAAAATATTTACATGGGTCATCATCTTTTCTTTTTGTCTTTTGCTGTCAACTGTCAATGACACTTAACCCGCCCCCTTTTTCATCTAATGGTAGTATTTAGTTAAACAATGCACCAAAGAATACAGAATAATAAGATGCTAATAGCAGACAACATTCCATAACTATCAAATTTTCTGGCTTTATAACTGTGTGATAAGAGCCATTAAAACTTCATCTAAACTGGTTGATGTGTTTCACATAGGAATCAAGCTTGAACTGAAAATTCTTTCCAGCAAACAATGTTTTATAATATGCCATTTGACATATGAAAATGTTGGCTTTCAATTGGTTATCAATAATGTAATACTGAACGTCAGAAAGAATGATTGGCAATTTCTGAAAGAGAAAATGTGACAGATGGGCACGGCAAGAGGGGACTGATTGTCTATTTCGTGGCACTGTAAGCAAATAAGATTGAAGGCTATGAAAATTATCCTTTGCCTGAGCAATGACATTATAATGAGTAATTTATGTTAATATTCATACTTTTTGAAGAGACGGTAAATAAATTAGAGAAGGGGGGGGATGTCTAGAAAGCAATTGTCATTTCTCACACTAGGGGAGATTCTAGATTTTTAAAAAATATTCCCTTATAAAAGTAAGAACTTATCCTTGTATACTGTTAAAATATGGATTATTAGCCACAATTTTATGTTACAATTATTGGTACACCGTGAAAAGAAAGTAGTTTAATTAAATTTTGAATGTAACTCACTAAAACTCTGTGACATACACGGATAAAGATGCCCATGGAGAAATGGTTAAAAGCAAAGTAATGACACAGTAGACAACATTTATTTCAGCAATTAATCATGTATTAATATATTAACAGCTGCTTCAGTTATCTTCAAACCTTCATTAAAAAAGAACAAATAAACAATTCAACCAGTGGTAAACACTGTTTGTAAGATTAATTCACTCCGTGAAAGAAAAGGAAAAACTCAGCTTACCTCACTGATTAGGTTAAAAATTTCCTTGATACATCTGACCACAACACTAGGTGTACCAGTCATTTGAACAATACGTTCAGTGGACATTGGACAGCAACTGGTATAAATTTTAACACTTGCTCCTGTTTTCTGGAATGTACAATACCAAGATGAATAAACTCGGAAACAACACAAAAACTTCCTTAAACATCAGAAAAATAAGTGATGCTTAAACAAAATACCTATAAAGGAATAAAAAAATGCAATTGATGACTAATAACAGCTTTTGTATGATTTAGAGCAAAACTAGTAATTTTTCATATTAGTATCTTAACAACTGCTTCAAAACGAATTGTAGTTTAACATATATATACAAACAAGCTCCACCCTAAAACTACTAAATTATCCACATAAAACTACTGATTGAAATTGTTTGTAATAGTTAAAAAAATAATACTTTTTATCTTTTCTACTATTTCTAATAAAATTGTATTATTTCATTTAGATATTTGCACCTGGACTCTGAATAGCTCATATTCAAGATGATTCTATATGAAGTATAAACATAGTATTCTTTACCTTACAGTTTTCACATTTCAGTTGCATAATCTCTAAACCTCATAAATGAATAAAGTTTTTTTTAAAGTAAATGTTTATATTTCATTTTCTTGACTATATCACTATCTATCTATTACCATCAACATATAGTGTAGTGAAATGTATTAAATTAACAAATAGAAATATGTACATACCTTTCAACTCTTTGCAGAAATTCACTAAAATAGTTGTGTTTTTCACATATGTGCAATTTTATGTCTCTCTTTTCACTTAGTTTATTTTTAATTTTCCTTTCAAATTTTGTCTTTATTTATGTCCATACGTCAACTGATCCCCATGGGCCCTTATGAAATTATTTCAGCAGACTCCGTGCAGAGAGCATTGCCACTTATACACACCATCTTGTTTATAGTTTTCACAATCCACATGACAAGTCAAACTTATAAAAATCATTAAACTGTTTAAATATGATTTTTAAAATGCAAATAATACATAAGTAACTAAAATATAGAAGCAAGACGATTGTAGGCAAATGCCCCCCCCCACCCCCCCCAGTCGTATCTTCTTATATCAATATTCATCCTGAATCCGATGACTGCTGGAGAACCAGCATCACCGGAATGGAAGAGGTATCAAGAACTGCCAAACACCGTAGAAGATTTTCAAAACTGCAACTTGGACTTTTTGAGAGAAATAGCTCATAACTTACAGTTTTAATGTACTTGCATTATATAACTTTCATAGTTCAACATTTTTATTTTGTTACAATAAACAAAATTTAACGCGAAACCTGTGTTACTGTCTACTACTTAAGCATGTACTTACATTACATAACTTTTCATAGTTCAACATTTATATTTTATTACAATAAACAAAATTTAACATGAAACCTGTGTAATTTTCTCCTACTTAAACAGTTTTATGTAATTCATTTTTCTATGAAATACAAGAAGCATGTGTTTTTCCCTATTTAATTCAGTTATATCAATATAACAAGATATGGCTGTGGGGGGCAGCTGTCAGTTACCAAGTAAAACCTAAATACAGGTTAACTGTTTCTCTAACTATACAATATTTAGGAAGAAACCACTAAGTGCTACAGTGGATCAAGCAGTTACATCAACTTTAATACAAAAACTGCAAGCCAAAATTTCAAATTAACCATTGGTGGAGCATAACGTAAACCGAGCTCTTTCTAATGACCATATACACTTGTGTCAACTAACTACATGTACGCTGTAGATCTCGCATCAAAGTACAGAAGGTGGGCATGGCACCTGTCAAAGGTTGGATAATTTACTTATCTTTCCTAGTGAATACAATTGTAAGACTTTGTATCTTAAGTGTTAAAAGGGCACATAAATCTAATCTGTCATCTAGACAATCATATAAATGGCAAGCTTATGTGATTACACTCAGCACCTGTTAAGGTGAAGATTTTTCATAGCATGAGGATCATGTGATAAGAAATCTGCAGTTTAAGTATATCCTTTAAATGTTTGTTTTGAAGTGAATTTAAAAATGGCACCATCATGACAGGGTTAAATTTGAATTTGCTGTAGTTTTTGAAAATATAAAATAAACATTAACAACCACTAAAAACACAATCTAATTCCTTAATTTGCTACAGAAAACCTTATTCTAAAAGACATTCAGAAAATATTTGGTGCAAATTCATTATTTTTGCATGAAGCTGTAACATATGCTCATGAATAATTCAACTTCATAATCTGATTACAATAAGTTCAGACAACATTTTTTCACTACTACTTCTGCTATCTGTTTAGACAGTTGTTCATTTTATTTTTATATTGTAATTTTAAATGGAAACAATTAAAGAACTCACCTCTCGTAGCTCCTTAATGCGAAAACCTGCTCGACCTATGACGCAGCCAGCATGACTCTGATGGAGAAGCATTCTAAGCTCGCATTCAAAGTTCATGGTTCGATGATGTGTATACTGAAAAAGAAACAAGTATTACAAGTTTCTGCATCTCAGAGGCTTAAGTTAAAACTTGTACCATATGAGAGCTCTACCATTTAAGCTAAAGGTTAATACACTAGCAATCACTAGTAAGGCACTTTTTAACAATCCAGATTACCACATTCAATCACAGGGCCTTTCCTATCCAAAGAGTGAAGTGCTCTACCGAATGAGCTAAAGGATTAACCTACCTACTAGTTAATGCTTGTTTTGAGTAACTAAAACTATCACAGTACAGTTAATTGCCAAATTTAAAAACAAAAGGCATCATTCATTCAAGAATAAAATTTTCTAGTCGTGATATAATAATAATAGACCATCAACACTAATTTTTACACAAATATACAATTGTGATTTTATCAATTAATGCCTTTACCACTGAAGCAATAATAAATTGACAACTGTTACATTTTAGTCCACATGAACTTTTAATTTCCCCACAAAAATTGGAATCATTTGAAACACAAGAAAACCATAAATTACAAAATCTTGACATAATTCTATGAGAAAGGGAAGGGATATGACAAAGATAAGCTATTCTCAATTAAAAATTACTTCATATGTATAAACATAAGATTCCTCAAAATTCAATAATTATAACTTTAATTAATCTCCAGCCACATCTACAATGTTGAAGTGATAGTTAAATTAGTGATTTTTAATTCTAATGTTATTCTTTGACTTCAAGAGAAAAATTTATGAAATACAAAGTTATACAATTACATTATTTATTTTATTGCCTACAAAATTAAAATGAGGAAATTGTATCTAATCCCTAGCTCAATTTAAATACATGCTTACTGGAAAGTAAAAGGCCATGCCCCTAGTGATTATTATCCACTGTTTATAGTTTTATTGTGTTTACTTTGGACTGATATATCTAAACATTTATAGTACAATTGAACATTGTTCTTGCTTTATTTTTAAACTCTTTCAACCACTGTAGAAAGAAAAGCTATGAGAAAAGATGCTAATGAATGCAGAAACTCAAAAGTTGCTTTGTATCAAGATGCTTGATGTGTTGGGAATGGGATAATTATTTACAATAGTAAGTGTGGTGTACTGCTTTGGTACAATTACATTTCTAATTACTTACATCTTCCAATTTTGGTATGATATCCAGGAGAATGTCCCCAACTGTATCTACATCAGCCACAATGGTCAAAATCCTAGAGAATGAAGTAGATTCAAGGTAAAAATCATACATTAAAAAATGTTAAGATTTTTTTTCTTGTTTGAAAATAATACATTTCAGATATTTTAGTATTTTGGAAACTCGTAAAGAATGAACATACCAAAACTATATACCAGGAACTGATTTTTGGCTATAAATTACTAGATCTTTCACAACATTAAGTACTGATTGTAGAAAACTCAATAAATATTAACATGATTTAATATTAGAAAATAAATAAAAATATGCAACTAAGTATACTTATTTTAATGATCAATCTTTTACTGATTATTTCATATAATAAAAATTTGTGACTTCTATCTGTTAAAGTATCCACAACACACCTGGATTAATTTGCCATCTGTCCACAGAATATTTTGAGGTGGTGAGGTGGTCACAAGGAATTTACAATTAATGTTTAAAGAGCCAGATAATATTAAAATTATCAGTACAAAACTTAACAACAGTAAATACTGTAATGAATAAGGAAGGGTAGTTATAAAAAATATGGTGACCAAACAGATTAATTTACTGCTAAAAACTGAAACTTTTACATTACAAATATTTGAAAGTCACTCTTTTTTTTCTATTACCCATCCCATTTAAAGAGAAATAAATTAAATAAAGCTGTCATTTACTACTGTGACAAGAGGGAGTACTTTCCCCAATGATCTACAGTGTATTTTTTTTAAATCTGGGTACTGTAAGAAGTTCCAACTATTCTTACTTTTTTTAATATTTTTGGGATTTAGTTAAAAACATAAAAAACATTTTTACATTGAAATTATATTAATAATGATAAACAAAAAATCATAATTAAGAAGGAATTCCTCTTTTTGCCATCTCACTTACTGGATGAGGGCCTTAAGGAAGAGTGAAACCATAACTATTTCATCTGTTCTTACTCATTAAAAAATAGGAGTGGGAGCCAATGGTGCATACCGTTCTGGGCCAGGGCAGTCGGGCACTGTAACACTTGCTTTGTACTGGAGGGCGTGAGAGCACGATCCGCAGGGGCAAGGAGTGGGGGTACGCAATTGTCCCGATCAATAATGACACCAAACGTTGGATCATTCCAGCATACCCATGATATCCCCAGAACACAAATAGGTGGGCAAGTTTTCCAGTGGCAAAATCATCCAGTGAGTGTTTCATCAGTTGGGCAAGGGCACATTTCAGAAAAAGGCAGTCAAGTCAATCGGCGGTGTAGAACAGGGCCGGGAAGTGACGGGGCATGGTAAGGGAGAGAGAGAGAGGGGAACAATGTTATTGAATATATCAAGGGCTCTAATACTACACTCAGCATTAGGGATTCATGCTCCAGTTCATTCTGTCTAGGTAAACAGACTGAAAACAATTGAAAATCACATTTCTTCAGGTAGAAAACAAAGAACAATACACCCAACTGCTTACAGATCATCGAACTCCAACATGTAAATATTATTAGTTCAATTAAAACTGTTTTACTTTATCATTTAACCAAGTTAGAATCTTGAAGCACCATCATCTGCTAAACATTCCCCCTCAAAGAAATTAAAATTCTGAAACTACAAAGATAAATTTAAGTATTACATAAATATTTGAAATGAACATAAAATTCATCAAAATAACTTCATGTTTGTAACATTTTAAAGTAAGTTGTATTTTATGTTTCTAATGGTATAATACTTGTTTAATATTTACATTAAATGTACACACAAGTGTTAACAATAAAAAACTTCAATGAAGTTATTTCCAGGAAAAGCAAGAGAAAATTCTAAAGACAGTAGCTTCTCACTTTCTTTCTATATTTATTGAGCTCTATAAAACAACTGTGGATTCAGAATTAAACACATATGTATTTAAAGAAAAAAAATTAAAAAATTGATAAAAATACATTTTCATTAATATTTTTTGCAATCTCTGCATCAACACTTCAAAATCTTATGATGTCTTAGCAAAAACTCATCTGTTTCTTTCTATTTTCAAATAAGGTAGTATTCAATATCCCCCCCAAAAAAATAGATAAACATGTCTTATGAAGTACTTTTTACACAAAGTGTTCTGATACAGTTTTACCTGCACCTTGTAGCTAAAAACTTAAAAAACAAAAAGATCTACACTTCACAAATAAGGTGGTAATATTATTTTGGTCATACATAAGTCTTTGTAAATTGTATGAACTTTACTTACTTGCTCAACTGGAAAAAGATTCTTAGTATCTATCTCCAAAAACAGAACAACATATTTATCATTCAAATCTAGATATTCATTAGCAACAAAAAATAATAAAGAAAAACATTTAATCAGAATAATAATTACAAAGCTTCAAAATATAAATTACCCGGTATTCCTACATTTATAAATTACATAAAAATCAAAACAACTGTCAATTTGAGGTATAATTAGAAGAAACATCACTATAAAAATCAGCTCAAAGGCTGAATAAATGCAAGATTTAAAAAAATAAAAATAAAATAATAATCCAAGAGAATAACCAGATGGGCAGTTTTATAAACAGATAATAAATTTTTAACACATTATGTAATTTAATTTACTCACGTCTTTTCTCAATCTGTTGATGTTACTGCCAGCTTTACCAATGATTGCTCCAGCATTCTGAAGATATAGATTTAAAGTTAAGAACTTGTTTTAATGAAACTGTCTTATTTCATAATATCTGTAAAATACTAAACAAGGAGGGCAGGAACTCTTCAAAAATCTCTTCAGTTCCCACAAATCCCATTTCTAGTTTAAGTGTTATTTTTATACCAAACCACAAAAAACAACTTGGTGTGTCTCCGTACAAGTATTCATACTTGTGGTCTGATAAACTAAAAACAATTATATATGTGAAGAAGCCCCAAAATCAACATTTTTTAGTTTTTGTAGCTTCTTCATCTACATTAGTTTTTTTTCACTCTGATGTCTCATAATTGGTTAGAGCCAAAATGCACATAAAAATATTGTCATTCTTGGTTGATTGTAGCCAGATAGAGAAGAACTCCAGTAAAGAATAATGGTTTTAGTGTAATCAATAATAATAAGCTGTTTAGATCATAAACCCTACTCCTGGGTCCAAGGTTCCTGGTAACAAAAGGAATCATGAATAAGTTTAAAAAACTTTGGTTTCAACAAGTACACCATGGATAAATTTTTAAGCTCAAAACCACTATATTGTATATTATTTCTGAATGCATAAATATATGTCAGCTGAATTCAGTTACTCTGCATACAACTGAGCCTTAAAAAACAACTTGTAATAATACTAATAAATTTTTAAACTAATCCTTCTCTGATGCATATGTCAACTGACCATATAACTATTCTACTAAATGCAACATTCCCCAATCTAGCATAATTAATTCCTACAACACAGTTACTTCTTACAATTTAAGCAAAAAAAAAAAGTGTATATGACTGATAACATTTTAACTGGCAAGAGGCCAAAGCAGGTAGATACATCTGGCTTCAATATACTCCCAAGCATATGTAAGGATTCAGAATGATTAAGACCTGATATAGAAGCTGACCCTATCCTTCTGGCTTTACGAGAAGAGGTTTTGAAAAATATCCAAAATCACACTTTATAAATACTCTTCAACATAACAGTTCTGAAAAAACTTGTTACAGAGATATATTTGCAGGCAACTGGATTATACTTTGCAATAACTGTAAAGCTAACAGCTAGCACTTAAAACTATCCTGTTGGTCAAGCAAATCTTAACAATTAAGTTATTTTAATGCAAAATTTTAATTTACTATATTTTAAGCTATCAGCTGAAAATTACTACAACCACTAAATAATTCAAATTAGGTCTGCAAAACAACATTAAGGAAATTAGGCTTCATTTTATTTAAATGGTTACAATAACATTAAAAACAAACTACAAAATTATAAGGCTTCTGCACAACTAAGTACTAGCCTAAGACTTGATTATTTAAAACAGAAAACATTTTAAGTTAAAGCTCTGCTGCTAACAGTACAACTTTCTATACTTATCAAAATTTAACTGACATTCTCAATATGACTGACTGAAAACATTAAAATCTACATTCAAAGTTAATTTGTTGCAACAATATAATACAACTTGTAAGTTCGCACAAAGAAAATACAAAAATTGAAAGTAATCAATCATTTCCAACTGAAACAAGTTTGTGATGGACAAGCTAGTTTTCTTAAACACTATTTTAAATTTCCAAAGAGCTTGCATAAGCATTATTTTTTAACACAGCACCTCTTACCTTGCTCTGTATTAAAAACCTTGCATCAATGGAAGGTCCAGTATTTTTTGGTCTTTTGGAGACCATCTCACTTTCCAATTCATCCTCTGAGGGTCTCTTCATTGAACCTATGGACAATGTTTTTAATATAACCAACATAGAATGTTTTTCAAAATAAATATATCTCTACACACAATTTCAAAACAATAAGTAGAATAATGAACAATATTACAAAAATGACATAATTCTGAAAACATTTGGTTATAACAAATATACCATGGCCTGCAAAAGATTAAGAAAATCAAAATTTTATGTATTTGTTAAGCTCAGACTTAATTTGTTTATCATTCTATCACATCACGTCATAAAAAGTAAAACTTGAAGATACTAAAAAATCAAACAAAATGTGTAAATGTATACTACCCAAACATAACAATTCACTTTAATAGGATATCTTTCTATTTCAAGTTAATAAAGGTAGAAATGTAAAAGATGGTGAACTTTAAGTTCTCAATGATCCAAGTGTTCGAAGGGAAAGGTTATTTCCTGATATGCATGTCAAAAACCCAGTAAAATTTTATACCCCCTTTATTGATATATCAGACACAAACTGTTTTATTATATAACATTTAAGAACAAAAAACTAAAGACTACAGTTACATCAGATGTCTCAGTGTGTGAAGTAAGGTCTAGTGAATATCGGAATAGTCGTGTGACAAAAAATGTACATAACTAAACTCACACTTATTAAGACACCTTTAACTGAACAAATACTACGCCAAATTTACTTAAACAATGACATGCCTCTAACTCTATATTATAAACTATTTTATTACAAAGTAAATTCACTTTCAGGATAGGGCCGGCTTTAGTTTACTCTAGGCTAATTTTTCATTGAACTAAAACTGAAGTATAGTACTACTGATGATCTGTATATCTTATAGTGGTTGTATTTTTCATGTTCCATATCAAGTTCATTTTAATTACACACAAACCTGTTCTGCTTGGAAAGAACATTAACATAGAAAACTTATGACTAAATGTGAATGATTTCAAGAACAAAATCTATTATGGTGCAAGGTATGTGTCTTAATAAGAACAGCAGTACATTAATGAATTTTAATTATTCCACTATTTGAGAAAATAAATTGTTTTCTTGCATTAGCATGATTTTAACTGTACATGTTTACTCTATAGAATTCAGGTAGGATAATTTTTCCTTGTACAATCAGAAGGTGACATACACTTCGTGCTACTTGCTTTTAAGAAAACAATTTATACATCACATATTGAAAAAAAAACAGATAACATGCCTGCAAGTGTTAATAAGTTGGTTCATTAAGGAATCAGCTTCTTGTTTTTGTATGAGAAGAACTTTATTTTATTTTACACATGAAAATTGAATGTATTACAGTAAAATAGAAATAACCAAGCACCATCATTTCAGTTTTTCAGTCCAGTGCTTATTACATCATTCCTAGATCTGTCCTTTTAAAAACTACTACACATTATCAGTTTTTACACAGCCATGATTAAGATAAAAAAATATAATGACAAAATTTGTAAAAGATGCACTGTTTAGAGCATATTCTCAAGCAGGAAAGAAAATATTTTCATCTATGATACAACTTCATTCACACCAAATCATGTCTAAAATTTTGTATTATTTACAAGACATGTAATAGTCTTCCTTTACCAAGATCGTTTAAGCCCTTACTATACACAAATATATTTTCTCTAAATACAGAACCCCCATTACACTTAAAATATTAATCCTTATGGTACTTTGATGTGTTAATTTTGGGTATATGTTAGAATTGTAAAATAATTCAAGCTTTAATATATACATATATTTCAAATGAAACTATAATTAAAATCAAAAGAAAGAACCTGAAAAATATCACCAAGTTAAATACATAATTCCAGTTTGATAGGAGTGCACTACTTTAAAGTCTTTTGAAGAATGCCACTTACAAAAATTAGAAATTACCTTACTAAACATGAACCAATATCCACACATCTTACTGTATCAATAAGAGTTTTACTATTAGGTTCACTGTCTTTTTTGCAGGCACACAGGTTTTAGGAGCACTACATTTTTAATTATACTGTCTGTGGGTATCTAACAGTTTAAAGCACAAAAACAAATATGAGACATTAAATATAAACTGCAAGAGATAATTGATGAAACTGTTTATGTAAATAGAGGTTGGGGGTGTATATAATTTCAAAGCTTTCAGAAGACAAACCTAAATGAGGTAAGAGAGGGGGGGGGGCAAAGTTAAACTATGATCTTTCAGGTGCAAATACTTAATTCAGTAGTCCAAGAGCTACAGACAACAACAAAAAATCTGTCATCTAGCAGCTCATATGCATAATTCTCCAAGCCCAATAGCTTAAAAAGTTGCCCAGATATTTTTTGAGTGACTAAAACATGAAGTGAATCCTCCAACAGGTAGTTAAGTCAGAAACTAACATTATAACTGTGACAATCAATCATGTTTTCATGTAAGTGTAACTTTTACTGACAAATTAATTATTTGTAAAAACATTTGTTATTCATATATCTTAATTATTCCATTATTATATAAATATTTGAAACTTTTGCAGAGGATCTAAAACCAGTTGATCCTTACCAATTTTAGGTTATAATGTTTAATATGTAGCACGTATTTATATTCATCTTTAGATTTACAGTATACTGCAAAATCCTTAAAAACTACAAAACATTAGTTTTCAATCCATTATTGGGGACTTAAACTAAGTTACTTGTACAAACAGTGCATACCACGAAGGTGGAATTCTTATACACACTTGCAGTGTGCATGAGAATAAACGTGTTTTTTTAAAACAAGAACATTTCTAACCATTCCCTGGTTAACTACTGAATCAATGTATAATGAGTTAAACGGCTAGAAATATTCTGTTATGTACATCCCTCGTTCTTATCGCTAGAATCCTAAAAGGTGTAAACATTTGAATAATTGATACTGTGTTCCTAAATTGCAACGAATATACAAGAAAAAAAAAAGTTTTTGTATCCTTACAGGAAGTCATATTTAATTTATTTTTTTCTAAGCACAACCGTTCGAAAAAGGGTCCAACATAATTAAACAAAGGCCTAAAAGTCAACGATAATCTCTAGCCTAACTAACGGGCAAATCAATATTCTTCGGGAAAAACTGTCTGACAGTAGACACGCAAAGCTTGCGTCACAAGTCATTCTAAATTCACCATCATATAAATTGCACAATATGTCGTTCTCGGAACTGCCCAAGTTCAGCAGACCTAGCATGCCGTACCTGGCGTCGACATCGATCAATAGTCACTTTCCACTGCTGTCGAAACAACTCCGTCACTAGGCAACGAACAGTCAAACAAAACGGAATGACAATGTTACCATGCTCAGCTACACGAATATTTGTTCATGAACATATCACTATTATTCAGGTTGCCACTAGCAACTTCTTATAAATATCCGAAAACACAAACGTCTATTACTACTAAAACTGTCATTTTCATAAAAATTACTAGGAAATTGTCCAAATAATACTGCATTCTTTAATACAAGAAATTTTATATAGCTTTAATATAACTGTTTAACAATAAAAGAAAGAAACTGTCTGCGATCAGATGAGTTTCCTTTTCATGTTATATTTGTTCAGACACACACACACACACACACATATAAACATCATTTTCCTCACTATTAAGAACGTTTTCCATCCTTTAGTTCTGTATGTGGCAGATTAATGTTTTAATAACGAAATATTTTAATAAATTAAAATTTTATATTTTTCCTGTACAGGTGCAACTTTAAAAAAAATTAATTTTTCATATATCCGCTGCTTACACACGAATACTTTCCTCACGAAACGGAAATTGGATTTTCAGAATCATGATCCATAAAACTGAGTCGCACTTTGGACTACAGAAAACGTTTTACAGCTTTAGGCCAATCTGACGTAAGAAATAGACGCTATTCTGAAATCTGGTAATCCACTACATGGAACACTTTTTGTAACGCCGGCCCAGCAATATCGATTATCAAACATATAGCCATAACTAGAAAGTACCTATTTAATCAGCAATTATTTTTGGCTTATAGTGTATTATACAAATAATAACAACAGTTCTTTTGGCGTTAAGAAAATATCAAGTTGTAATTTTCTTAAAAGCTCTACTTTTTATGGATTCACTAGACATGAATATGTACATACAAATTAAAGCTTAGTAAGTGGTATTAATATAAACATATCAACGTATATCATTACTTTATAAAAGTAAAACAATGAAATGGTCAAAGGCAACGCCGTTTTTATTGAAATTCTAGTACGAAGTTCATTATCTATACAGCTTTTTAGAGCACTAATAAGAGATACAATAGGTTTATTTGAGGACTAGGAAGAAAGACACTTTTGTGACAAATCATATTAGAAAAAAACTCTGACAATATATCTAAACACCTGTGTAAGCTTGACGATAAAACACGAGGTAATGGTCTTAAGTAATAGTATAAAAGTACAGAACGATGGGGAAATACACATGAACTTGTTATAATACACATTAATACTAAATATGAAAAAAAAAAAACGTCAAACTTTCATGTAACGTAAGACACATTATCATAAGTTACATTAAATCTTTTAATTGTTTTTGCATTCGAGACATAAACACAATGATATGCTTCAGGGTAAGAATGCTAGAAAATGATTGTAGCAATAGAAAAATATACAGAATAACCTTAAAAACTCCATTTTCAAAGGGGGTAAAAGCATGCTTGGGTAGTTTAATATTTTGGTTCAGTTACAGTATCTGACTACAAAGTTGATAAGCGAAATTTTGCACATAGGTGATACAATATTAAAAAAGAATGTGTTTCACCAGTTTAACCTGGAAACATCAGCTAAACTCGGATACTTTTTTGCTTTGCGAGAATGGCTGTATCTAAGAGCAAAGTTATGAGTACTCTTATAGTTTGACACAAAACCACACGTTCTATAAACCAGTCTACAGCATGAAACTTTCTTCCCTAAGTTTTTATTTAGTTCTAAGGAAAATTTGAATTCGAACAGGTTAAGTCACCTGTCGTTGGCTAATGTTAACTATGAATATATATATATATATATATACATCGTTATTTTATTGCTAAGCTCTTAACATTACGTTTTGACAACGATTCATTATTTCTTGAAATCGTTTAAAAGTTATAATACAACGCTAGTAGCACGCTGAACTGTGTTAAGTATGAGTTAGCATTACGTAGGATTTTATAATCATGTGGCAACAAAGCGTGTCGCATTTTTTGTTCTAGGCTTATGGTAAGCCATTGACTACAGACAGCTGAGGGTTTGTATTATCTGGACGAGTGTCTTAAATCTTCACCCCCCCCCCCTTCTCTCTCTGGAAGATCTTCGTTTCAGGTGAACTTACAACAACAACAACAAAGTATTTTATCACTAAGTTTCATGCTTGTTCTGACATTTGACCAAGTTTAACAACGTCCCAAATGAGCCAAAAGTATATTAATGTTCTCAGGTTTAAAAGATTTGTGAAGTAATAAAAGCTAGTTTTTATGCAATGTGAATAAATGTAACCTATACTGAAAAAAGTTGGTTGTAAATCTAACTATATTTTTTCTAACAAGAAGTGTATATTTCACATCCTGAAGGTAATGCTCATATTCAAGCTTTTAATAACTTACCTTCGTATTCGGTCATAGCAGTGTAGACAGATAAGTGGCTTTCTATTCCGACCCTTCAGGCTAGTCTACCTAACAGAAGACAGAGACATGGTCTGATTAGCTCTTACTGCACGCCAGACTCGACGTTACGCTTTATTCAGAATGAGCACCACTGCCGCACCGCTCAAGGTAAATACCACCAGGTAACAGCTTCAGAGGGTGGAGCTATTACACCAGAGACAATTTCATTGGCTAACTGCAACAGGTGAGGAGCTGCTGACATACTATATCGTATTATAAAGTACCTTAAACATCACTATGGCAACACAAAGTTTGAAACCAAAACAAATGGTGAACAGGATTGGGGCAGCTTGTTGCATTCCACCTGCAACTTTTAAACGTTACCTGGAACGCACGTATCTCGTAGTTAATGATCGCTATTAATCTATATCATTTATAAACCAACTAAGTTGGTTACAAAACAAAGTTTTCAGAAATATGATAATGCTTAACATTTTTTTTAAAAATTTAAACGAACTAAAAAAGAATTTAACAAAGTTCCATTGGTTTTTATACTATAAAAATCCTTACGAGAAATAATGAATCTACGTTTCATGACCAGTTTTAATAAGCATACTATGGAGAACAAACATTTGAAAAAAATAAATATAAAATGAGCCGTAAAGTATCATTTGCTAATTTATTTGGTCAACAATATGCAGTATTAAATGTATTGTACTTGCATATAAAAATACAACAAATCATACGTAGCTTTGCAATACGTAAAGATCTATACGGAGAAAAACACTACAAAACTATGACCTAAAAAATCAACACACGCGGTATATGATTTTAATTGATATAGCATCCAAGAAGCAATGGTTGTGCGGCTTTAACACAACCAATCCGTAAATGAACGTGTTAAGCTGTAAATAAATCGTAGTTAAAGCAATATAATAGCTACTAGTTCCATATTATACTTAACTTTGATAAACGCTCAATGATATAGTAAATACTTGGAGCTTTTCGGACATTCTTCATCTTCTCACACATAAAACCGATTACTCAAGCTTAATGAGCATAGTCTTACCGATCCCTTGGATGATAGGTAAACATTTAAATTACACGGTTTGACCATATATGCTCATTCATGTTTATCGTTGAACTTTAACAACGGGAAGATATCACTATACCATAAAAAATGACTTTGGTATGCATTATATATTTCTCTCATATAGCACTTTTCATGTTACAAAAATATGACATACATTTCGAAAAGCCTGGAATTTGTAAGCGTAGTAAATTAATGTTAGCCACATCAACTAGCAAGATAAACAAAGCCAAGTAACATCATCGGAGATAGTAAATAAAAATAAAAACGGTAGTTGATAAAATAGAGCAAATATTTTCAGTAGACACCGTGCGTCCCTAATATACGAATATACTTGTATCTTTCACTGGGGGAAAGGAACTTTTGGCCCAAAACAACGAGATCCAATTCATGGAAGTACAGCACCAAAACTATCTGTACATACCATTAGAAATACACGATCTAAATTTTCAAGTAAAAAAAGGATTTAGTTTTACATCGTTTCTTTGACTTTCATTTTCAACAAAATTCATCAATTAAAGTTCACTAAAATCTCAATGGATTACACCTGCATGGAAAGTCAGTCTTGTTGAGCCGTGTGGCTTGTTAAATTTCCAACCAGCATATAAATAAACAAAGTTGATTTCCTATTAACAATCCACTAATAAGGTAGCTTTCAGTTTTCTGCCGAGAGCGCGGGAATCGCTTGTTTACGGTTTTACGTCCCGCTTTGAAAACAGTATCGCGGAGACACGGTAGCGCGCCTGCCATTTTGACCTGTCAAATGAAAACTTTCACGAGTTCACCTATATTTTACCGAACGAGTGTTTCTGACGTGTATGTTTTAATAATACACATGACTACAATAATTTCACTTTTGACCAATCATCAGATGGTCAACATCCTGGAATCCTACTACATCCCAAACAAGGCTAAACTTTGTCTATGTATCCGTCAAGCTTTACCTCCATGAGGAGCAACCTGAAACGCCAACCAAACTGATCGTGGCAAGGTGCATGACTGTTTTTACATTCCTTTGTGTTGTTTATCCCTCATTATTTTAAGTTTACGCATAAACAAAAGTAAGAAAAGGATATGAGAATCTGTAGTGATGAGAAATAAAATACGTAAAAAGTTGCTGAACTAATATAACCCAAGTGAACCTCCGACCTATTACTTACGATATTAATATTAATTCGCTCACCCATGACATTCCGGGTTAAGCATAGCTAATTTACAAATGTCTAATACACCACACCTACGCGATTTACTTAATACTTCGCTTCACAAACATAAAAGGCGTTGTAAACCTGTAACAATAACTTGTTTAACACGGAAGAAACTAACAAAACAGCGGAAATATAATTCTGTTCCATCAACTACGTATACTTCTTCATTCACGATGACAATTTCAATATGAAAAACTATGTCTCAAAGGTGTCCCTCAATATTTCCAGTTTCTCTAATTTGATAAAAGGAAATGGACAAGAGTCCCTCAAACCGTAAAACATCACTATATAGTTTAACAAAATACTTGCTTAATATCACAGCAATGACTAGGTAAAAACTCCTACCGGAAAAAACACACAATTCATAGTTATGCAACTCTGGCATATGAGGATTGGTCAAGTGATATGAAATACAAATATAAGGGCGTTCAGTCTATGTTGTCATTTCGAAGTGAAACAAGTTTAACATGTACCAAATTGTTCACGAACCATTACTAAATTTTAAAGAAAACAGATGTTTTACTCATTTGAAAATCTGTTATGCTAATAAAAGCCAATCAGTCACATCAGGTTTTTTTTTGAGAATTGGTTGTTGGCAGCATTAGCGAAGAACTGTTTCCAAACCCATTGTACAATGATCGGACCATAATCCACAAGTAAATCGTCACAATCTGTCAGTTCCAGCTCGTTTCAATCATAAGAGTTCTGATTATGACACTAAATCAGATTTATTGTCAAAAGTATTTGTTTGAACTGTTTTAGAACGGTGATGTGGTCTCAATTTCTCAAGACTATCCCAAGGATTGTGTGCAAATTATAATAATTTTAGGGACACTAACTTTTAATTAAACGATTTTAGGGAACAGTTTGTTGTAAAATAGAGATGTGTGAAACTAGCTTTTAAAAAAGACTATTCTTATTTGAATTTGTATCTTCCTTACTTTATAAATTACAAATCTCAGCATTATGGAAGTTTTCAATTGTTCTTCTGCCCTGTAAAAATTGTTTTTATTATTTTAAGTGTTGAACGATGGTGAATAACAGTACACACATACAATGAAACTAACACCAAGTAATCTACGAGACATTTTTTTTTTACTTTTTATAAGCTATATGTTTGGGTGCCAACAATACCAAGTGTGAGGTACACGCATACCCGATTTGATTTTATTACTCATCAGGATCTCTTCCAGCCTACCCTAAAATTGAAATTCTTTTAGTCAGGATTAGAGTAAATTAATCTACAAGACCTTGGGTGTGGTCAAATCTCCAATCGAAAAGGCGTGACCTCCTGAGTCCAAAACTGTAATTAGATATTAAATCGGTCAAGATATGACAGAGCTACGAGCTAAAAGTTTGTACTTGAAAAAAAAAAAAAAAACTTAGCCGTTCTATGAGAGCGGCTAAAAAGTATTGGAGGAGGATGAGTTGTTGGACTGAAGGAATCGAAAATGTTAAATACTCAAGGTGTAGAGCATGGTAAATAGCAATACTTTTTGTTGTTTCATAGCGGTTTTACTTACTATTTAAAAAATTTTTCATTTTATCTGGTGCGTTACAATTTGCATAATATCGGTCTTAGAAAAGTCATTGACTGACATATATTCAAGTGATGGGTCGAATTTGTTTTAAAAACCAACTTTTTCCAACCCTACCTCTAACAAACAACTGTAGAAGTATGGTGTCAAATGATCGTATAAAATTAGTTGTGTAAGAGTACACACTGCTAGTGTGAAAAGTTACACATGTCTTTGTACAACTTTGTAGGAAGGCCACATAACAATATACTGCAACTGTGTCAATTGATACAACAAAACCTGCGTAACTATTGGTGTATATACTTTCACGTAAAACTGTGTGTAGCAGCTTAACAAACATGTGCACAACTCACTCTTCAATAAAACATGAATTGTTAGAACCCTCAAATCCTACATTTGGGCATTTCATACTTATCTGTGAATAATATTAGTGAGAAAATAAGTTACTTGTGGACAAAAAAGGTTCCTTTTAAGTATTCGATTCATCAATACTAACCGACATTTCTAAAACTACTAGTAGTATATAAGGCCTTGACCAAAACGCGTTTTGTCCTCTAAAACAGCAGTCTGAATTAATACCTGTTCTATATATTCTTAACCAATCTAGTGGAAAATAGTCAACATAATTTACGTTTTTTCTTCCGACCAGCTTTTTCTGGAAAGAATATTCATGATTACTGTAATAATAAAAATTATTTTGTTGATTGTGATAGAGCAGCGGTTGTTTTGTATCAACTGCAGCTTCATTGATCGGAGCCTCACGTGACACTAGCACAGGAAGGGAAAGCGACGTTGCAATGAATGGAGGTAGCAGGCACTGACGAAATCAATATAATCTTCCCTAGTGGACATTCGCTCGTTCAGCAGATATCCAACAGCAGCGCCAAAAAGCCAAAGTAGGTTCCATTAGTTATCATTATCACCAATAACAGAAATAAAAGACGGGGCAGGGATTATAGTTAGCAAGACAGAATGAACTTGTGTTGATTTCGACATACTAATATTATCTCAAGTAACAAACATTATAATATCTTATTAAATAAATAAAACAGTCTAGGAAACAGCTAGTATTACGTTTTTCCACACACACATGTATATATATAATAAAAAAATCCCATGTTTTCCTCTCAGGTGATCCCTAACGTCTAGTGGTTTTCTCACAATATTAAAAATAGAAGATGCAACAATTTAAACCCACAGAAGACTTCTTTTAGTGGAGAAAAAAATGTCTGTTTTGAAAAGCTACGTGACATGGATCGAGCCCCGATTTTTAGAAGCTCACCGCTGAACCAACAGTGACCCTTTTTATATGAAATGTCATTATTTTTGTACGCTGTTTAGCAAACAAATTACATTTAATGAAAGCTGTCTTTTATTACTATGAGCTCCTGCTACTCAACTGTCAATGATGGTATTTTATGAGCCTAAAAGGACAAGACACGTGGAAAACTTCACTGTTCATATGTTACAATGTTTGATGAGAAAACCTTTAATATAAAGCATTGGAAATCAACTAATAAATTACCCTTGCACGTTAACTCACCAAGGCATATCATGATCAGTTTAACTTGGTGTAGGCAAATGCTTACAAATCAAATATCGAGTTAATATTCATAAAGATAATATTTGTACTGTATTTTCGAAGGGTGTGGTGCGTTAATAATGACGTCATTTTCTTTACGTGGAATACGGTAAGCGTCCAAATGGCGTATTTGTTGAGATGTGGATTACAGTACTATGTCGTCTGAAGGTGTGGCTCCTCTGACATTACAAGGCGTGCAACTATTTTCCTTCTTGTTTGCAAACACACACATATAAACCCACAAAAATAACTGTTGAAAATCAAACCACAAAAAGTGTGCAACCTACTCAGTTTAAACACGACTGGTAAGAATTCTTTTTATGAAGACGCTATTATTATCGATGCACTAATACTTATGACGTTTGGTTTATACAAATTTAACATCGCACAACGGTCCCGACTTAAAAGTAATACTTAAGGTGTACAAGTATAAAAAATAAATAAATAAACAATTCAACACTGAGGTGAAAGTAGAGGAAAAACAAACAAGAATTAAAACAATTATGACAAAATCATTTTCACCACGCCCATTTCACTTCACTGCATTAGCCTTTCCAAAAACTCCAAACAAAGCTGTTAGTATAACATAAGTTTTAAGGCGATTCCCGTTGTCATAGCAACCACCCCATCAACGTGTTAGTAAGCGATCTACACAGCGCTTTATGAAGGTGTGCACGGGATCGATCATGCATGCGAGTAACACGAGCTGGTACGCTTTGTATGTACTGGTTGTTGGCGTCCAGGTAGATAGATACATGATTTACGACCACGTCCGAAAAGAACGCCTCACCTGGCGGATGGCAGTCACATAAAACGGGCACTAACATCTACGTCACAACAGGAAACCATATTGATTTAAAGCAACCTAAAAGTTCGATTGTAGAAAGAAAAGAAAATTTTTATATTTTATTATCACAAAAAACGAATAAGGCGAAAATGAGTAACCAGAGTTACCTTATCCTCCGATATAATTCAGGAGTTCAATAATGCTTTTCATTAGTCTGATAGTAAATTATAAACAAAAAACAAATCTAATGTAAAGATGGTTCTTTTACAGGTCAACAATAATATAAAAAACGTATTTTGTTGCAACTGTAGGGTATACAGTTATTGGTCTTTCATGCATCGATCTCCTCAATTCACGTGCTGTATAAAATAAACGGGGTTTAATGTTTAATGTTGGTTGCTACAGCAACCAAATGCATTACCACATACAGATTTTTGTGCTTACACACATTTTCCCAATGTACATTACAAATGAAAAGTTAAAATAGTTCAGTAAAATATTCATTACTCAGTTTATTTAACGTCAAATTCGAATAGTTTTACAGAAATGTATAGCTCTTTTGGTCATAGCAGTATTAGGCAAGTGATAAAACAAATCACTATAATTAGCTTGCAATCATAACTTAGTATTGGAGTTTTCGAACAAATCTTTTATGTTCATCTGTTCACCTTTTGCAGAGAAATCGTCATTTGAATAGCTACACAAGGGCTATCTGCGCTAGCCATCCCTAATTTAGCAGTGTAAGACTAGAGGGAAGGCAGCTAGTCATCACCACCCACCGCCAACTCTTGGGCTACTCTTTTAACAACGAATAGTGGGATTGACCGTCACATTATAACACTCCCACGGCTGAATGGGCGAGTATGTTTGGTGTTACGGGGATTCGAACCCGCAACCCTCAGATTGCCAGTTGAGCACCCTAACCACCTGGCCATGCCGGGCCCTTTCATATCTCAATATCAACATTTCCTGTTTTTAGAAAATGAATTATTTAAATTGTCAAGCCAAATAAGAACTATAAAAGTGGGATATTTGCAGATATACAACTACTGTAAGAAACAAATGTTATGAGTTTGTAACGATTGGAACTAATTCACCCTTTATATTCTTTATCAAAGTACAGAAAACACAGATTAAGCCTCAGATGTCAACAGAAACAATTGATCATAAACACTCTGGGAAACCTGTATATGATCAAAAAACGTACCACATAAACTGCGTTACAAATTTTTGAAAAAAATAATCCAAAGTTCAGCTAAGTATGCCTCCAGTAGTATAATTTCTTATTTTTTCATTATTTTAATCCACTTATACTCTTAAGTTTAATTAAAAACAAAGGTTTTATTAATAAATTGTGGGATAAAGACATAATATTTAGAGAAAATTGGTTATTTACATTAGTTATTTTGGCTCTAGGTTATTAATTAATAGTCTACTCACGTACAGACTCATAATATGACAGTTGTTGAGAAATTAGCAAACAAATTTAACTTTGTCATTCTTCAGCTACTGAAGAATAGTATCCAGACATTTTATTCTATATTGAACATTGCTATTGCACCACTTCATTTGATTGAACAATTTAATATCATATATGTCAAACACAGATAAACAGACAGACATGATCAAACCACGTGTATCCCTTCACCCTCATAGACACCATTACTTTGCTGATCTTTATCATTCTGCAGTCAAGTACAGCTCAGTTCCTACTACTTTTCCAGCTAAGTCAAAGTTATATAAAAAGATGTGTTATGATAGCATAGGCATAAATCAAATTACATGTAATAAATATATGATGTATGATTTCATTGTAAGCAAAGTATGTTTCTAAGAATAACTTCACACATGAAAATCAACACTCAATCAGGTAAAAAAATTAATTACAAAAGGTTCTTCATACCATAACAAACTGTTGTTCTGAGATAGTATAGATTAGAATTGGGCATTTAACTTGATTCAATAAAATAATTGATAACTCACAAGTATTAATCAAATTTAATGTCAAGAAAATAATCTACTTGTAAAAATTTGTATTTTTTACTATTCCAATTATCCACATCTCATGTGAGAATTATCAAATTTCACTAATCACCAAGATCTAGTACCAATACTGTCTTTTCTTTGCATAATAATAACAATAATAAAAGAACATACAAGACTAAGCATTTCAAATGACGTATACAGGCATGATGGTGCAATTTTATTTTTTGACCAAAACATCTTGACTGAGCAGAATGTATAATGCTTCTATTCAGCTGTTCTATCACTTTAATATCCATATATAATTTTAATATATTTATGGTTTCATTCGTCTCTTATATTACTTTATATATGCTAGCTACAATAAGAGAAAATGTTAAAATATACTGAAGATTACAATTATCAATAGTACAGCATATATTACTACAAACCAATCAGAATGTTAAAATTCAATCAAAAATAACAAAAAAACTGCAAAAGAAGAATAAGATACTCTTGTTTTTCTCATAATCATTCAGTGATTAACAGAAATGGATAAAGCTGATCAGACCTCAACCAATGAAAGCCATAAAACTTTTTAAAACAAGAATACGTACAGACATTAGAATTAAATACTTCTAATATTTCTGTACATTGTAATAATAATCATACAAGAATGTAATGACTGTGAAAATTAAGTGTTGAAACAAGAGGTTAATACAGTGTTCTTTTCAGTATTTAGTATTACACTCTCCTAAGTAGCAATACATTTTTAAACATTAAACCAGAAAACTTTGTTAGCTATGCTTTTATAACTATTTACTTTAGGTGATACTGAACATAAAAATTAAACCAAAGCAACTTACTTGTATGCTTTTTACATCTTAACATGTACCAAAGTTTATTTGATTTCTGCATGATTTTTTCTGTTTTAACAAGTAAATAAGTCAAATTAGGTTAACAAATAACAACAAGTCTTATTGTCTTTTTCTCATTTATAAAGGTGTACAAGTAAGGAGTTTTGTATTACAATAATGTCAGTATTATTTTTTGTTTTAAATATGCAAGGCTATGAGGCCCTTTTACAGAAATAAAACCTTCACATCTACAACTTTTTTATTCCTAGGTAACTTCACAACAGACTTAGGTAAAATGTAGTTTGAAAAGAAAACACACACAGAATTTTATTTGTATGTAGAAAAGCTTAACAGTTGTTCCTAGTGTTGAGATTTCTATACATTTTTAATTTGGATAATGTTTTAAAATGACAGCTATATAAAATGTCAATCCTTATGATTTTAGTTTAGTTTACAAAGGTATACTGCAGAAAAAGCAATAAATTTGAAGCAAACTACAACATGTATTATGGAAATTTTAAGGTTAGCAAACTGTCCTCTGAAGTTAGGATGTATTTCTATGCTTTTCAATTGTAATTTTTGTGGATTTTTTATATACTGTATTTACCCACATACGAGTCAAACTTTTAGACTATGATTTTTGCACAATAAGTACTACCATTGACTTATACACAGATACAAAATCCATAAATTTTCAATAAACTTATTCTTTCATTTTATGCCAAAGTTAAGTGCCCAGTGGCTGGCCTTAAGTTTGTTTTCCATAACCTGACCTATGAATATTTATTTAGGTCAGTTGGTCTGAAGAATAATTTTTTAAAATTCCAAAGATGGGGGACAAAAAAAATCTGAAAATATCAAATTCAAACTTTCTTACCTTGTCACTTGTTGATAAACTGCAGCAAGAAAATGAAAAGAGAGATAAAGAGAATGATAAGAATAATATATAGAATTTTTACAATATGATCTTATGTGCTGACATGGAAGATATAGTTGGTGAAAGTGATGATACACAAAAGTTTATTGGTGTATGTATTCCATCTTTTTGTTATTTCTTGATAACGTGTACCTACATAGCTTCACTTTTTCCCTTTCTTTATAACACAGCAGAGGAGAGTTTAGGAGTAGAGCCGCGGGTGAGTCTACATATTTTTACAAGATGAAACAAATGTGTAGAATTAAGTTGTAACAAAAGTATGCAGAAGAAATCAATTTTTTTGAGTAGACATTTAACTAAATTAAAAATTTATTCAAAAGCTACGTTTTATCTTTAAACTCTCTCCTTAACTTATACATGGGGTATCTGTAAAGCATCCTATTTCTTACTTAAAGTTAGTTCTTGACTCATACACAGGTATATAAAGTATTTAATTTAATGAATGAACTGGTTGATATTTTATCAATTGAAATGCACTGTCATATTGAAATTAACAATCCAAATGTTTTACTTGGGACCTAAATTGTCTTTGTTTTACTGTAAAGATCCATTTATATCAGTTTCATGGAGACCAATCATTAACAATTTCGAATATCTACTTTTTCTTTACATAAATTTATCAAATGGTTATATGCAGTTTCAAAATAACCAATTAACTATCAAAATGATAAATATATTCCACAGCAAATGTGTACAAATTAATACTATCCTACATTCAAACTGTTGAAGTAAAAATACTACAGGGAAGCTTCCAAACTGCTTTAATTACCAATATCACATCTAAAGACTGCACTTTGAAACTTCAATAATGCATTTCATATAAATCAGAGAAGTTTAATTTTGAGTTTACTTACTGATCATGTATATTTTATTACAAGAGTTTCAGCTTTTACAGTAAGATCTGTATTTGGAACAGGTACGATGTTTCGATTACTGGTACTTGAGAATGACTGCACCAGTTATCGAAACATTGTACCTGTTCTAAATACAAATCTCACTTACTGTAAAAGCTGTAGCTTGTAATAAAATAAAACAGAGGAAGAATACTTTAAAATATGTATGAGTTTATAACATTTTTCCAATGAGTATTTCTACCTGCATAACATTCAACACCTTTTAATATTACTGCATATTATTTGTTGGATTTCATTTCTCTCTCTGCAACTGTTCAAATATTTACACATTTATTCCTTTTCAAAGCTGTCTGCACCTACTATGTTTACCCCTCTGATTACTTATATCTGTTATCTTACATTAATCCATTAAAACAAGGCTAATATAATTTCACAAATCTAAAACGTTTTTTTCTTTTCCATTCTCTGGAAAATAGTAATAACTATGCCTTCCAAATAACATACTAACATATTTCAATTATTAACACAAAATTTGTACACATCTATCCTTTATCACTGTTTTAATTGCTTATAAACATTCAACTATAAAGTTTAAACTCACAATAAAATTTTTATGAAAAAGTTGAATATGAGATAAAGAAAAATGCCATACATGGTAATGTTACCAAACTTATGGAAAAATATACATTACAGGCCTTGATATATTACTGTCACTTCCAATACTAAAACAACAGTACTAATAATTTCTACTAATTCATAATCTCAGTATAGCATTTCAAATACATTGTTTCCTGTGAATAGTTTCAGTCAAAAAACAATAAACATTCACTGGCCCTATTACACAAACTGATCATATTTAAAGATATTACATTACAGCTGCTTATAAATTCTAAGAATTTGCTCTTAACATGTTCAATATCAATTTTCAGTGTATTAATAATATTTCAATAAACTACACTTGTTGAAGGCAGCAACTTAATTCCCTGCAACATCCAAGTCTTAACTAACAGAATTGGAAATAGTTAGGGGGTATTTATCTAAATGGTTATAATGTTAAATATGGAGATCAATGTAACTATTAATGAAAAGCAGTGAGAATCTCAATTTCCCTGGTGGATGTCTAAAATGTTCTCTGTTTCTGTTTTATAGGCTTAAGACATTACTACACCATATCACTTCAAGTTTAATGAACCTAAGGCACTGATTCTCCCTTAAACATATGCAGAAATCATCTCACACTTAAATAAAATAATTTTTATGCTGAGTTAGTACATATAACAGCCACTTTTATATATATATAAAGCATGTTTTAAAATCAGGATATAATGTATCATTTAACTTTCTCTGATATTAGAAATATGTTTATTGACAACAAATTCAGATACTGTTATTATGATTTTGGTTTAGAGATTGTGTAATATAACTTATGAATGGGACATTCAGATCTATAAAACACAGTTCGGTAGAAAATCTATAAAAATTCTCTCGGAAGGTTCACCTCAGGTAAGAAAAACTGTGTGATCAGCAAGTTCAATTATACAAAAATCAGAAGAATCATACAACGTTACAGTTTAAACATAGAATAAACAATAATCATTAACACAGTTTGTGTAATTTAGTTGCTATTGTTCTGTTATTACTGTTTAGAAGCATATTTCTTATGCCAGCACCAAACTACATACAAGAATAGTTAATACTGATAGGCTGAATTTCATGTTTTGAATAGAATTACAAGTTCTTGACTAAGAAACAATTAAAAAATGAGGTGTATCTTTTATGGTCTCTAAAATAAAATTCATAAAACAACGACTTTCCATTTGGATACTAAAATACTGCATTCCATTTCCAGTATTACATCAAAATCACACTATTTTTATGACCCAAAAATGTGGAGGGAAAACCCTCCTCAAAATGTCTTATAACTTCAAGGTAATAACTACATTTAGACTGACAGGCACTGAATAAAAGTTAATCAAAAACGATCTTAAATTCATACTAAATAAGATTTAGAGAGACAAATAATATTAGAGGAGATAGTACTTACAAAATATCAGTTAAAATCCTACTATCAAAGACAGACTATATCATCGAATCCTATCGTTTAGTCACACTTGGCGTCTTCAAACAAACAGACGCAATGCGCAGGTTAGTTCAATACACATATACATAACAAGTATGAGTCATGCGAATGCCGTCAACGTGCTAAATTCAGCGTTGCAGTCCATGTTTTCTGTGTATATTGGATGCTCCTCCCTTGTGATTGCTCGAAATAGAAATGAAACTTTTAACCGAAAACAAAACCAATTACAAAAACTGTTTTCGATCGGTTACTTATGCAAAAGAACAAAAGACTAAAAGTTCAAGTTATTTTTTAAAACGTAACTGTCATAATACAATTCAAGTTTTTGATGAAACAGTAATAAGCTGATTGATTACTTTCTTGGATAAGCGTCAAATGTATATAATTTAAGAAATTGCTCACATTTTTAAACTTCATATCTTTTTAATCTTGGAAGTCGTAAATGTAATTATTTGCAAAACGGTTGGATCTTTTCCGTTTGGTGCCCACCAACATATCATTTTAAAAATAACACCATTAATGCGATAAAGTAAAATAATTAACATTATATAATATTTATTTAGCGAATTCTGCGATATTAAACAATATTTTAAAAATAAATATTCATCTTTGTTTCTATTTATCCACATAAATTCACAAAGATAAGATTTGGCGATTAGTTCCGCATTGACGCTTATTAATGTTTGTGGGTCACAAATGGAAAAGATCCAAACGGTTTTGTATCTAAATAAGTGGGTGTTTAAGGCAATAATAACTTAAACTACGTCCTTAGCATTTTAAAGTAAAAACTTACACACTGACTGTTGCTTCATATAAAAACACTACTGACAAATGTTTGATTTAATTAATACGTGGAAATTTAATCAAATGATGAATATTTTAGAAAATATTTCCTACTTATAAACTCTTACTTATCGGTCGATGGCTAAATTACCTCCATTCCAAAAATCTGAACTACTTAATTGAAATGCCATCATATATGTAAAATTTCCAAATTAGGTTTAGATCACCTTACATGAAATTATCGTAAAAAACAGAGAATCATTCAATATGTTTTAACGAATAAATAACCTTAACGTTTCTTCCAATAAAATAAAATCATCCAGGTTTGTACATTAAGCAATACTGCGTGCATAACAAATAATACTTTCAAAAAACATTTAAATACTTTACAATTTGAAGGCAATTTATTCCTATTGAGGATAAATCCCCCCCCCCCCAAGACTAAATCGCAGCAGTTGCGGCTCCAATAAACGATATACTTAAGATTGGCTTTTTGTGACATTTTGTCTGACAATTATACTAACTGTAGGGAATGAATGTTCGTTCTAAACAACAATATGCATTAATTTTATTGGCACATTCTAAATTTCGTATAATACACTACGTCGATTCCATTATATACAAGGATTAGAAGATATCAGCGCACGATAAAAATGAAAATATATCAAGATCGTTTAGGTTGAATGTGTTACTTTCTGAACCTTCACAATATACATCTTCAATAAAGTAAGAATATAAATGGACATGAATATTGTAAAACTAATAAAATATAATGGCTATGTTATTATAATTTACATCAGTGTGATCAATGTAAAAAAACCCTCTCCCTCGAACCATGGTATTCAAATATTACAAAACTCCATGCTTTGGAAGAACTTCACGTGAAAGAGTTACTTAAATCCCTGTATTAACGAACAGTAATTTAAGCTAAGGAAATGATCGTGCTTTAGGCAATTTGTGACTTCCTTTTCGCCACAGTTTTTGTTTGAATCACGCTTTTACTGTGTATTATGTTTTCGTATATCATTGGAATATATAAACCAATGCAACGTCGCAAACACCTACTGCAGACCTTGTGATACCAGCAATTTTAGACAGTACGGAAGGATGGGCTCTGTTCATTCGCGATACAAACCTTATTACTAACATCACAATTGGTAAGATTAATACATAATTTGCGTCATACTGGAGAAAAAAAAGTTTACTGAAAGTTACACTTTTATAATTATAGAAATATATAAATCTAAAGAAAATATGTTGTTTTTTGCTCATCTCACAATTTCCAAAAATACACAAGAGATGCGGTGTAATTTTGACGAGAATACAATAAACGCAAGGTCTTGCTTTGAGACTACACTTTATTTATAAATTCATATAAAAGAACAAATTCGAGCAAGCTAGGTCATAGCACTACAAGAATATGTTTAACAGAAGGAAGAACTATACCAATCGCCATAAACGCTGACGCACAAGCTATGACATTCACGTGCCCTCAACAGCAATTGGACTAGAAGCTTGCATACGGTTTCCATAGTAACAAGGTTTTTCCACAACCGAAAGCCGCCTTAACTACAGGTTCCTTCGAAGGAAAGGTGCGATATTTATGAAACAATTCCTGAAGAAAATAATAGTTCAGACTAGTATTCAGTCTATCGTATGTCTATTTTTCAATATAATTCATGTTTTGACTTGTATTACAAACATCAGGAAATAATTCAGCGTTTCGCTACTCCATTCTTCAAAATCAATGAATACAGAATAGGATAAACTTGCCAAAAATACAAATTTATGACTATTTATCTTATTAAATTAGAAATATATAACCAACATGAACAATCATCCTTGCATAGTGGTAGTAATATATGTACTTATGCTCATTTATGAAAGGCACCGAAACCAGGCGCGTGTGAATTATATACTTACCAAATGCCTATTTAATAAATCAGTTACATGAAAATTACCACATACTTAATTATAATAAATTTAGAGCTTTCTCCTTGAGTTCATGGTATAATGTCTGCGAAACGTAGCTAGAACTGATAATGACACGTGGTATAATGTACACGAAATTAATCAAATTGCAAACAATTTTTCACAGATTTAACTTTGGTTACTGAAGAAATAACGTACGCGTAACACTAACATGAAACACTGTATTCCGCAGAAGCATGTCAGAACACCTAACGATACTTGTAAAATAGTAGTTGTATGAACACTAGTCAGTCGGATATTGTATATCATGATACACAGCCATAAGATAACCCGCCAAATTCAGTCTCACCAATTCACAACTAAAAAACTTGCCTTTCACTATAGAGCGTGTTCTCAAGGTCATTTTATAATGATTTATGAAAATCGCTGTATCTTTCTAGATATAAATATATGATAACAACATTTATTTTATGAACAATAACCGAAGTTCTTTATGTATAAAAATAGCATATTCCAGTTAATTGTACACAATAGTATGGAACAAATATTACAAGATGAAAAGTACAGAGAAAGAGTTTTGATAAACAAAATTCTTCAGAGCTATTCCAAGAGTAAATTCAGTAAAAAGTGCATATTTAACAATGATACAAGTCATCCCTCTAAAATGGTACAGGTACTCATTTCATACTTTTAAACTATTCTCGATTACAACTCGTAAAACAAAACGAACTGTACAGAAAACACCGATATGGTAGTTTCTAATAAGCAGTTACTGGGTTCAAATAGTTACGGCGTTTTTAAGAAATCACGTGTCAAAATTATATGCATAACATATTCACAAGTCAGAGATATTCTACATATTAAGCTTAAATTATTTGTCTGCTAACAATTCAATATTACGGTATTATTTGGAGTTTTAGGGTGATATTTTTAATAGTGAAATTAAAGTGTACTAATTTTTATTGCAAATTAAGACTTCCAACAACCAGAGATGACAACTTTGTTATAGCTTGTGCAGTTTCAATTTTTTAAATAACTGGAAACTGACGTTAACGTTTTTATTTCACAATCTTTCCATAAAATGAGCTAAAGATAATAATAACAATAAAAAATGTGTTTATGCACACACACGACTACTTTAAAACATACACAATCAAGTTTATATCATATCTTTTGAACTGTTCACTGTATATAAGTAGTACTCATGCTTATGGAACAAGTAAGATCACTCGTCTTGCTCCTGATCTTACCTAGTCTTCGATCCTTAGTGGTCGCAATGGCGAAATGATCACCGACTGAGACTGAACTACAGATGTTATCGTGCATCTCTATATCACATCAACAAAAATTATGAAAGAAAAAAAAAGAAGAGTACCAATAAGTCATCTAAATTCATTCATCGAATAAATAAATCCTACCTCTGAAATGACTTGATGCAAATACTATATGCTGCAGTGCCTGTTTTTTGCTGGACAGGGCAGCGGTTTAGGGCGTGGGCATCCCGCACTGGACTACAATAGTATTTTTAATCATTCACGCATGTAGCGCCATCTAGTGTGAAGTGGAGAGAAATTACTCCACAGCAACACTGAGCGAAATTCAAACTTTGGTCAATAAATTTTCTTAGACCTTTTATTATTTTTTGAAAATGTAATCATACAAATTGGGGTAATGGTATAACAAAATCTGAAACTTACTATAAACTCAATATACTAGGTAAGGACCACCAAAACTAATGATTATTTTGTCATATCTGGAAGCTACTTTCTCCCTTTGTATAAACTAGCTGTATTTTTGCATGTAGACGTGAAGTTTGTCCCACCATAGGTAACAACGAGTTCACATCCATAAACACGAGAACAATGCACTTCGTTAAAACGGATATTCATGGAATGATGTTGTTAAGTGGATATTACAACTGTTTGAAATTCAAAGGTGAAGTAGTATGAAACTCATTTCACCCAGTGATTACTGACAAGTTTTGGTTCTACACCCCCCCCCTCATAACAGTTAACTAATGTTGTTTTTTTTTACTTATCACCCACAGATATGTTACGTGAAACAAACAAATGGCAAAAACACATGTGATAATAGGAGGATTAAAGGTTGACAAGAGATTTATCAAGATAACTTAATCTGGAAAACACGATAAGGACAAAAATAATTACTTAATGTAACTTATGATACGTTATTACGTACAAATGGTAACCCGCCAAAATATAAAATTATTTTACAAACTAAGTAAATTCGAGTAAGAAAAATATACACACACACATGGAATGAAGTAGTCAGGTCAAGAATACCAGCCAGTAAAAATTGTATCAAGCCATTTGTTTCTATAAGCTAACCTCGTTTACAGAAATACATCTTTATTCCGTCAAGTAATGAATGCTTTTGCGATAATGTAAAGTGCTAGGCACTGAAAGGTAAACCAAGCTGCTTTCTATCTCCCCCAGAGCTATCTGAAATGTTGTGTTCTGAAGTATGAAAAGTTGTCATGGTAACAACTGTAACAAATGTTAAGTGGAATGTACCAATGCATACATCACATATTACTTCTAACTTACTGAAAATAAACTGTATTATAGATATATATCATTATTTCGTAAGACCACAGCCCCCCTACCATTGAGCTCAGTCTTATTATTTTAAACATTAATATTTATTTAAGTAGTTAGAAATGACGTTGGGAACAATAACAGCAGAACCTAAAACAAGTTACTGTAACCATGGTAACAATTATGAAAACAATATAAACCACAAATAACTGCCAAGTATAAACAATAAAGTCCAATGTCACTGCAATACTCTAAAATATTTCTGTATTTTTACAACTCATAAAAATAGAAGAAGCTATACAACTCAAATCTTTTCAGTAATAATAAATGTACAAAATACCTGTTATTGCTATAAAATAAAATAGACACTTCAAACTCAGGTCCACTCTTAATATTACCTGGGCAAAATAACAGCAAAATAAAAATACAGCTATATGTCATAATATACAAATATTTCTAAAAAGCAAATCTGACATGTTAAGACCACAATATAGATAATAATATAATGATAAAACTGAATCAAGTAAAATTCATCCAAGCTGTTCTAATATTCAAGTTCTCTTTTCCTACAAATCTCTCACTGGTGGTCTATTCAGCCCTAACAATTTTGAGCAGTTGAATAGTCATCTCTATATAGTTCCAATTTTTATAACTGAACATCATTCTAGATACCAATTTCTGCACTCTTTCCAACATAAGTATGATTCTTGGAGGATGGAGACCTAAAATTTATAAACTACTTGAAATATTAGGAAAAGAAAGCACTTTTTAAAAATTGAATAGCATGAAATGATAAGCAAGTAGTGTTTTGAAAAGCAAAAGCCATTTTTATAACTGTTTACCTTACGTCTTTTTCTTACTGACCAGCATAGTATAAAAGCACTTAAGAGTTCAAGTTAAAAATCATCAACATTTGTCAGATATGTTTATTTCATACTTGAAAGATCAAAATTACAGATAATAATGACATCTAAGATTATAAAATCCAATTTGGGAATCTGAAATCACCTATAAACATACTGAAGAATCTGACATTACTATTTAAAAAAATTATAATAAAAATATAAATAAAAAATACATGGCCTACATTAGCTTGCAGTGGTCATTACTGCAACTGGTAAAATAAAGAAATATTTGAATTAATATGAATAAAATTGAAACTACCTGGATATATAAACTGGAACTTTCTGGAAAACATTAAAATAAATGAAATTTTAAAACAAAAGGAAGTATTTGAAATATTGTTTCAAAATAGTATTCCAGACAAAACTTTATACATTTCACAGCATAAAGAGTGAGAGAAAAATTACATCAAATTACATAAAAATTTAAAAAGCCAAACTAGAATCTATGTAGTAATATGGTTAGGTTCCATGCAATTTCACTAAGTATTTCCAATGTCATAAGAAAAATGCAAGGAATATCACCGATGTTTCTGAAAACAGTTTCTACTCACAGTTCATAGGGAAGAGTAATTTATTTTTTCACAGGTCAACACTTTGTGGGGGTTGGTTGATGACAAACCTTGTTATTTCTCAAATGAAAACAAGAGTGAATCCTCAACAGCCACAGCACTTGAAATTATTTTAGTCATGAGACCTTTTTTTCTTCTTTTTATTAGCAATATTTTTGGGTGCCAGCAATACCAAGCATGGGGCACATGCATACCCAATTCAATTTTATTACTCATCAGGATCTCTATCAGCCTACCCTCAAACTGAAATTATTTTCAACTTTGAACAAATGGGGTGGGGGCACTAAGTTGAAATAACCTGAGGCAGAGTAACAATGGACTGTGCCAAGTTCTCTAGACATACATAACAAGACCATTTTTTATATCACCTATGAAACTTACCAATTGAGTTACTGTGAAGTGCATGTCAACTTCTGTAAGTTTTAACTTGTTCAGTGACCAAAATAATGAGTTCCTGTTATGCATTTCCAGTTTGTTGGTTATTTCATATGATATACAAGGTTTAATCTTTTTCAAGTTTTGTGACTTACAGATATTGATCATACATTTTATTTAAGTGGTGAATATGTTATAAAAGTCCGATTCAAGTGGAAACAGCATCTTTCTTAGAAAATAAAGTAGTGAAACAATTTAATTGCCTCGATCGTTGAAGTGTTTAATTTTCATGTCATTTCTAATATAATCAAAGATACCAAACATCTTAAATTTAGAGACAAGTTCCAGTTAATAAAAATTCTAGAAATCAATTCCTTGCTTGGGTAATATATTTTTCATTGCCAATATTCACAAGCTAAATCTATCTGGTTGTTTTTCAAGTCCTGGGCACACGAAATAATGTTATGTACCTAAAGAGGTATGTTCATGAAATCATGTAAAATGAAAATTTAAATATTTTACCAAACCAATGATACAAGTACTTTATAAGATATAGTTCTTCAAGATTATCAGTTTCGTAAATTTGAAGAATCGTCTAATAAAAGAAAAAAATTTAAATATTCAAAACTCTTAGGCTATGAATGCAGTTAACTCAGGAAAAAATTTTGTAGCTTTTTGTTCATTCCTAATCTCTTGTCTAGTAGTACTTTATATCAGTTACCCCACTAAAGTTATTCATGGAAGTACTATGTACTTCTATACGAATTAGAGAAAAATGTTGTACATTTGCTAGTTGTTAACTGGAATATTTAATACAATTTCATTCAACTTCAATGATTTGTGAAAATTTCATAAATTCGGTTATAAAAAAACAAACTTGCTTCACATACATTTCTCTGAACAATATGCATTTAATGAATACATTTTATGGTATTTTGAACCTGAACTGCACTTTGTGCAATATATGGGCTACTAGTGATCAGATGGAAGGAGAACCTATGAATAACACCCATCGCCTACACTGCTATTCTTAACCCAAATAGCAGAAATGACTGCTACAGTTATAACACCATATTTGAAAACTATGTAGCAACAGTACATAATGGCTCAAAACATGGACTTCTTGTTCACAGATTGGTATGCTTACCACTAGACCATGCCCAACCCAATATATATTTCAAGAATGTTTGTCCAGTTATGGTTTCTCATGTTCAAACAGAGATTTTTAATTGACATTATGTTTTTGATGTCCTCATGTGAAACAAATTGCTTGTGTATATACAATGATGAGAAAATATTTAATGGTCTAGACATTATATCAGTGAAGTTGCTGAGGTTGGTGCATAGTAAATTAAATAACATTAAAAACATTACTGCATCAATTTCATGAACTAAAGTAACATACCCTATTGCAGGGTCCATCCAAGGCAACATGCAAAAAATGTAAACCTGACATTTTGTTTTATGTTATTTTAATATACTTACCAAAAACGATAAGGAATGATATCATATAAAATTACCAGTACAAATAACAAGAATAATTATTAAATTTGAAGCACAGCAAGGGGTTTGTATTTGTTATAATTATGGTGATATTTGTTTATTATGAAAAGAAAAAAGTCACCTGCTCATTACAGAATTTACAGAAATGTATAAAACAACAAAGCAGAATTAAGTAAAATTTGGTAGAAAGCATACCAATTACTACTACACTAGTTAGAACCTTATTTTCCAGTAAATATCAACAGTTAGCTTGTATTTTCCTTTCCCCATACAGTTTATTCCGGTTTAAAAATTACTATTAAACACATTTGCATTGTCACAAGATTATCATCAATGTTCAAAGAAATCACAGTGGACAAGAATTTTTTCTTAAACTTTGCATTGGAATCTACTAGAACTTAAAATGATGGAAAAAAAAAAGGATATGACAAGACTTAAACCCAGTCTATCCAGTTCAAAACATCAAAGCATGTGCCACTAAGGCAACTGTTTCTCAGTCTGTTTAAATTATCTAAAATAGGTTTCTGGGATTTATTTATAGAAACTTAGGAGTTGGGAGTTAATCACATTGCAAAAAACTGACAATACTTCATTTGGTGCAATGCATTCAGTTTTGGCTTTCCTTATTACATAAAATATGATTTGTTTGAAGACATTTAGATACCAACTATCACAATATTCAAGGACTGAAATATGATCAAGTTATGAAGACTCAAAGATTTGAACCTATTTTCTCTAAAATATTTAAAAACAAGGCCATCTTTAAAATCATTAACTCTCCTCACCAGAGGGATGTCACTGATATCCCCAACTTTTTTCCTACTCTCAGCAGAATTACTTAACGATATTATACGAATTTTAGTTCAAACTTATTTAACCGTTTCTAGTTTCTGCTTTAAAAAATTCAGATAATTTGATCTAGATTTTTAATAGTTATTGTTTTTATACTGGGAAAACCCCAAAACATCTCCATGACATATTGTTTAAAAAACTAAAAATAGTTTTCTTTCTTAGAATTTATTTTTACCTTTGTTAATTTATTTTGCCAATTGCAGTAGTCACCATTTCACCTGACAAAAACTGGCAAAGATTTATCAATTTATATCCAGTAAATACAGTTTATTTCAAATAAAATATTTTATTATAAGTTACAGCTCTTACAGTAAGGAAGAATATTTCTAAAACAGGTGTACTTAATGACTGCACCAGTAATTGAAACATTGTATCTTTTTTAAAAATATTCTTCCTTATTGTAAAAGCTGTAACTTGTAATAAAATAACACTTATAGTCAGTAAGTAAACTCAAAATAAAACTATTAATAAGTTCTTTATGAATTAATTGACATACAATAAATAAGGGCTTCAGCCTTCAGAATATTTTGCAATCACCCACCATACTTTATAAATGCAATTAAGCTTACCTGTGTTATCATGGTTGTAACTTTCAACCATGTGTGATTTTAAACAAGATTTTGGGGGTGGTGGGGAACATAAAGTAATTATTAAACAAATTCTCACATCTGTGGTTTGATCTGTTTTGAACTTCATTACAAATTCAGGGAATGCTATTATCTCAAGAAACCACAAATTACTGCTCAGAGCACTTTATTTACTCTATATTACGAGTGTAACGATTTATCTAATATCAATGCATTATGACCTTTTATAAAACAATCCAATATGCAATTTATAAGTTATGAGTTGAAGTAGAGTAAGAAACATGTTAAATTATGTAATCTGTCAATCATGAAAGAAAAGGCTTAGTTCCATATATAGAGTTGGGCAATTAACTCAGTTATCTCACTACCCATGAACATCAATTACATTCACTACATTCGACTGATAATTCTTATGCATGGTTTTAATAAAATCAGTTGACAACTACAAAGTTTTAAAATTATACAATTTGAAATTAAATGTTTCAGTGGAAAAATGTTCCTCCTGAAGATTGTGGAACATTTTTCACCAAAACAAGTAGTTTTTAATTGTATATTTTAAAATATTGGAGTCATCAACTGATCTTATCAATTACATCAATTAGTGTCGTGTAATTACAATTGATGTCAGAAAATAATTGTCTAATGTTTCCGATTATTCCAACAGTCCGGTTATAATTATGGTTAACCCAATGTATACGGGTTTGGTCAGTTTGACCAACCATCGTGTAACCTTAAAACTATGCATACTGTAGATCTGATTGTACTAAGGTTATTTTTATGTAATTTGGCAAGCTCTGATACACATTTCAAGTCTGTTGTATACAAAAATTAAGATTGTTTAACAAAGTATTTTCTACTCAAGACCTGTGTGAATTTTCAAATCAGTCTCAGTGAATGGTAATTTTAATGCTAAGAATAAAAGTAATTCTTTTCAGCCTAGTTTTCACAATACATTTGCAGAACCTCTAGAACCTCCCAAATATCAAATGTTTTTTGTTTTTTTTTCAGTAGGACTTGTTTTCTCTACCCTAACACAAATTGTAATAAAATCATCAATATATATTGGAAAGAAAATTTACAAAATATGAAATAAAATCAATACAGGTTGATGTTCCCAAATCCGACAACCAACTATTCTGGTGAACACTATTAACTTGGAGAAATTTCTTATACTTCCAACTTGAAATCACTGTAAAACTACACTAAAAATTACTGTAGAAATAGAAAGTACAAACAAGTAAAAATTTCTTTTAGGATTAATTTTAGATTAATTACCAGCATGGCTGCTTTGTTTGGGGTAGGTGTGGTGAGTTGATGCAATACATGCAGTCTCATTTCAAATCGACCATTTAGTTGTGCAGCCCCCTCTCTCAATGTTAACTTGAATTTTTACCCCTTTGTTCATTGCTGACATGTCCATAAGACACGTAAATAACATTTATGTATGTATTTCATGCTTTATTTATATCATCTGTACAAACCAGGCTGAACAACCCCAAAAGAAGAAAATTCTAAAATCCAACATGGTTCAGGTCCCAAGCATTCCAGATTTGGGATCAGGCACCTGTAATACCTTTATTTTTCAGAATTAACGCAGAATGTAACAGACAAATATCTGCCACACGACCCTCAGTTTCTAACCTTTTAACACGCTTTCTTTGAAGTTTATAGTTCTATGACAGATTTTGGACTCTATCATGAAAAGCAATAAATCACAGTGAACAGATTATTACATCATGTATTGAAAAAAGATGATCTAGGCCTAGCCTTGTATTACAAAGTAAATGCAATTCACTCAGGTTGACTATGAAGGTATGATGTAATGTTGTCCTATTTTCGTTGTAATACTGGCATATACTTTGATTATAACTTAAGGTGCACATTAAAGGGCCTGAAGCTTGTTTTTTTAACTGTCTATAATTCATAAATTTAAAGTCAGATTGACAAAAAAACTGAAAATTTGTCACATCTGATAAGTTTATGATTGATTTTAATCAAACGTACACGGCAAATTACACTCATCCATCAAGTTTTACTTTTTTTATGACTTATTTCACAATTGTTAAAGCTTTTACAAACTTGTCCTTATCTCACCTAACATCTTTTTTTATTGTTTTCTTTTTTGAAATAATAAAAACGTTTTTATTTAAATCCTTACACAGATATAAAGAGCATTGTGATTCAAAGACAAGAGCCAGAATTACAGATTAAAGCCAGAAATAAGTAACATCCTTCATAAGCTGCCCAGTTCAATGTGTATGGAACATCACATCACCATCAGTGAGCCATTACAGAGGCAATTATATCTGACCTTATTATTGACTGTGGGATGCCACTATCAATTATTGAACATGATAGTTTTTTTGTCATTTCATTGGGTATTTTAGATAGCAAGTATGAACTAATTAGTAGAGGAAGTGTATCATCCCACATTAGTGACATGGTTACAAAACCTCATCAAGAACCAACTATAAGAAACATCTTGGGTTTCTTCCACTGTAGACAGACAGATGAGAAATTTCCTTGGTGGGACTACATATGCAACTGAAATAAAGAAATTGCCATCAATCTGAGGTCGTATCTGTGAGGCTGTAGGAGATTCACAGGTTCTCATACACATGAGAAAATCAGCAAGGCATTTGAAGCCATCTGTGACAAATATGTAATGAAGAACAAACTAGATTACTTTATATGTGAAAATGCATCAAACATGAAGAAAGCATTCACTGTGTGCTTCCATAGAACCAATGATGCTGCTGTAGGATCTACTAGTGCTGATGACAGTTTATGAAAAGAGCTCTAGGAAGAAGACCAGCAAGATGTAGTATGGTACTAACGAAGAACTGCTGGAAGCAGTGCCTGCAACATTTTACACACACCCTGCAAATGGTGGCATTAGATGGACTGAAGGAAACTAGAGCAATCAATCTCTTCACGAGTAAAGCTTCAAAACTGTGCACCTTACTGCATTCCAGTTGCTCCTTCAAAGAAGCCTTTGAAAAGGTGTTTGGGCCTAACAAATGGATTACTGGCCATAACTACACCAGATGGAACTCAACCCTAAGATAGGTTAAAGCTACAGTATGTCTCGACCATCATGCAATCTCCTGGAAGAACAAGCACATAAAGATAGCTTTCAGCGGCAGAGAACGGAGCCAGTTGCAAGAACTAGTTACCATTTTCGAACTCTTCCCTGAAGCAACCAATCTGATGCAAAGAGAGCATGTTGCCAACACAAGGCCTGTCCTCCCCTATGTGTTGTCATTAAACCATCATCTGCATGATATGTTAGTCAATGTTCAGTACCTGAATAGCCTAATCAGAGCCTCAAAGAATCACTGTGAAAAAGATTCCAAGAAATCTTTGTCACTACACAAATGATGGAATCATCACAGGAAAGTTTCTATCTACCATTTGGTGATCCCATTTATCTCTTGTCAGCAATACTTGATCCAGCATTCTGCATGATGTGGATCGAACACGATGTATTGGCATCAAAAGAGGTGAAGGATAAGGTCAAGAAACTTGGTGTGGTCTAATTTTAGGGGAGCAAATCTATTTTGAAAAAACGAATGCAGAAGATAAGATGCCTAAAATCCCTGTAAAAAATGAAGGGTGTGGCTCCAACTGTATTTTAAAAATATATAATATAAATCGAATGACAATTAATATTAGCTGTTTTGTACACACTATAAATGTTACCTGAACTGATTCGATGAAACTAAACTTGAGAATTATCAAATTTGACTCACCAATATTTTCAGACCATGCACTATCAGCACTACATGTATGTTTTCTTATGTATAATCCACTAAATGCCAGCCTGCTGTTTATAACCATTTCAGTGATGATGATTCACATTCATTGAATTTAACCATCATTAGATCAGGTCAGGTTAGAAATAATATATGCATGACAATATAACTTAAACTTGTTTTACATTGGATTTTCTTTCAAATATTCATTATATAGATTTGATCATGTCCCAGGCCAGCAAAGTACTAGAAGAAAATGACATCAGTAGCAAGGAGAAAGACGTTCACTCCAGAAGATCCCTCAGTTTTTTTGCAAAGTAGAAAAGGAGCAAACACTGGGGGTGGGGCTTCTACGACATCTGTATCTTCCCAGCTCAATAGATACTTTGAGATGTGCCAGGAATTTCATGAAAGCAGTCGCAATGCATTTCTTCACTTCTGGTTGGTCAACAAGAACAACCTCTCTAGGCTGTTTCCTTTTCTATAAGAGTACTGGCTGTTTCCACTTCTAGTTGCCTCATTGAACAAGTGTTCAGCCATGGAGGCATCATTATGTGCCCTCAGAGAGGTAAGCTTAGTGACAAAATGCTGTCTCAGCTGATATTTCTAAAGTCTAACATTTTGTATGTACAAGTTATATACTCTGATTGCCTTCTTCTAATTAGTGATGCCACACACTTTAATGCAGATATTAAGCACACTGCTTGGAGACCTTATAGTATGGCTGGTCCAAAATAAAAAATAGTTCATACTTCCTTTACCGACCTGTGTGACAATTGGATTTCCACGGCTATAGACTGTTGCATATGAGGCACAAATAGTGTACCACCAGTTTGTCTTGGCACAACATCAGATTCAAATGATATCCAGCTTATTTCATTTATGTATACTGGAAAAGATCCCCAAACACACTGTTACAAAGCTCGTGCAGAAACAAACTGAGGGTCCATTATTTTGGCCTCCATAACCAACTAACAAAAAAGCACAGTGCACTTTTTCCCTTAGAGATCATTTGGTTAGTCCACAAACACATTTTATCATTATGACTTGATTTCGGGCTTGCAGGAAATGACTTGTAACTTGACTTGCGACTTGGCTTTAATGACTTGCAAAAAATAATGTTTTTAAGAGAAGTCCCTGTTTTAATAACTATTTATTGTGTAATAATTTTATTGTATTCCTTTTAATTGTAAAAAATACAAAAACTTGTTGTCAACTCTGATTATAACATGCTCTTTCTGTTGGTTATAAATAAACATGTTCCTAACAGTATATGCGAGTTGGTAACTGGTAGGAAATGCATGAAAAGACAGAAGGTGCTTCTTTGGTGTGTGTGACAAATTATTGATATTTTAGCAAATCAAGAAAATAAAAGGTTAAATTTTATGTTCTATTATGCTAATTTGTGTAATGTGTTTCTAATTGATTAGTCATTATACAAGCTGTATTGCTAATGTTATAAAATTAAATTGGAGATTAGTAACAAGAGATTAAAAATTGAATCTCCTAAATGAAAATCAAAAGTTTATCCAAGCATGAGATTACCCAAAGTGCATGTCACAATCTTTTTTACAAAATGTATACAAAGAACCTTATTATTAATATATGTTGATAAAGTTGGCATTAAAATATAGTTTATAGTCCAAATTCTAATATCATACAAGTTTTAACTTCTTAATTCAAATGGAAATATTTAAATAAATTTTCAATCTTCACTTCTCTGCTATGTACCATGTGATATTCATTCACTCCAAATTGCCCAATTCAGATTTACTTTCCACTCCTATATTATTTTATATCGATTACATACTTATACTTTAGATATCCTTGAGCTAAGATGTAAATCTACAACTTCTATACTTATTACTTTGTGAAAATATAATTCAAAAAGTCAAACTCAAATGCTACACCCCTCCTAGGACATCCATTCTTTCAATTATTTCTAACAAATAGAAAGAGAAGATTCCAGTTTACTTAATAGAACAAGGCTAGTAGCCATTCTGATAACCAGTTTGGAATGTTTTGGCAATCTTTTCTTTGTCTATCAGTATTGAAACTCTGCTTAACCAATCACTAACTTAGTTGGAAAACCTGATAAATCATATTAGTTTTAAGAAAACATATTTTATATTAGTGGCAGTATTTTATATTCTAAATTGCATATTTGAATTTTAAAAATATTTCTGTCACCCCACTAACATAAAAAAAAAAAAAATTGGGTTGGATATATTGATATCCTAGCAAATGGAGAAGTTATGATGCTAAACTTGTATATTTGATCTTGTCATTATCTATAACTTGTGTTTATATTATTAAGGTGCTGTAGAAGCTATACTATACAATTGAATTTATAAAAAACAGAGAAACAATAGTGCACACTTGCCATATGACAACACAAGTAAAAATTGTTTTTTTTTAATATTTCCTTTTTCCCCATTTAAGGAATTAAAACTCGTGTAATATAAAAACTTGAATTATAAACTGTTCTGATGCCATGTTTATTGACATGGCATTACATTTTGAATGAAAAACATTGTTAAATGCACAATGAACTGACACTCTTGAGGATATGATTAATGTCATGAAATTAACTAATTTCAATGTCTGATTATTGTTTTCAGTTATTCCAGCTGTTCAGTAATTAAGCACAAAGCTACACAAAGAGCTATCTGTGTTCAGCCCACTGTAGGTATCGAAATTCAATTTGTAGTTTTAATTTTTTAGTAAATTCATGTGAGAGTAATTAATGAGCCAGATGATCAATTAGCAAATTCCACTAATTGCCCAGTTCTATTTCCATGATCCTATGGTAGTACATGGATGTATGCCATTATGCAATGTGTAACATGGCAGCTACTGCAATTTGAGTTCAAGAACAACTGTGAGAAGTGAGTCTAAATCAAGTGAAACCCAATAATTTAAAAATCAGACCCCCCTTCAGCATTTCATAGATCAGTAGTGTGGAAATATTTTGGATTTCCTATCACTAAAGGAAACAGATCTATGAAACGTTAACAAAACAGAGAAACTGTATTTAGTCAAGTATATTTGATATTTTTTATATTGGCATATTCTTATTTCTAAACAAATGTGCTTTTGTTGAAACAGTTCTGTGTTGATCCAAAAACTTAGTTATTTTCAAGTAATTTAAACAGAAATGTAGAAAGGGTTATTGTATTGTGAGCAGAGTGTACTGTCTCATCCCTACTGGCATAGGTATATAATCTACTTTATCTAATCATATTTCACTGTTGGCTCTAGTTATTTTCAAAGCTAAGCTTCATCACTAATTGTTCAGACCACATCAGGGTTCCCACACTTTAAAAAATACAATAAATACATATATACAACTTGCATGGATTTCAAGAATTATTTCAGTCTTTCTTACCTTTTTATGTGTAAGGTTGGTGATCAATACCTATAGCATTGTATTTAAAACAGCCCTCGATAAATCCTGGACAGCATGATGACTAAAAAGTTCATCGTGGTGCCTAGTATTTTCTTCCATTTCATTCATGTGTAGAGCTGCGATAAATAGAACTCAAATCTAGAACATTTCTGAACTCTTGGAAGCTCAGAACTAATTTTCACATTCTTTGAGTCCTAAATCTAACTTTGTTTCTAGGATTTTAATAGTGGATTCAACACTTTATGTTTTTCAGGAATGAAGGGCTGCTGTTGCACAACATATTAGTTTTGCACCATTTTCTTTTTCTTCTTCCTCTCAATTCAATGGATCAGAGAGGACCAAAGGCAGTTAGTTCAGACAATTCTATCATGTGGCTATAGATATCATGATCGTTAGTATGCACTCGTTGCTGTGAAAGTAAATAAATATATATTTCCTGGTACAAACAGTAGTGTCGTCAGGTTAGACACACCTGATTCCTCAGTTTTTGAGCTGGCTCCTATATCTGAAAATATTTGTCAAGGCCTGATGTAAAATGACAAAATATGAATCAAGTTATGAGTTCTTGCAAGTGTTACCACAATGTGCCATGCTAAATTATATTTATAGCCACAATAAGTGCAAAAGCTTTTGTCATAAATATTACACATTAATTTAAAAAGTATTAATGACATGTATAACGGGCTATAATTTGAGTTTCCCCACAGTGTCTCCAGAAACATTGACAACAGAAGTGGTTTCAACCTACCTATCATAATAGAGGTTATTCTACGAAAAAATTGTTGTTAAATGCAATTAACTTATAACCATCAATATCCTAACACTTTAATCATTATAAGAATAATTTGGAAACTTACCTCAGAAATATCTGTTAAGATCAACTCATTGTGTGCCTAGGTAGCAATTCATGAACACAAGCATAACTTTACTTACCTCTAATTATGGCACAGTCCCTGTTGTACGAAGTTATCTGATTGGATCAAGATGCACACAGGTTGATGGCATACATCATGCAATCCACCAATGATACACAATGTTGCAAATTAAATGATGCCTAGGTGACCAATGAGTAACTGGAATGATGTTGATGAACAAATGAACACAACACTGCAGTTTCTTTGATTTAAAAAACTTTTATTTTTCTGAATTGTATGTAGGTTTCTCAATTTTTTCAAAACATTCCTAAAATACTACAGGAAATTGTTGAATAAAACTTAACATTTTCCTTACCTCAAAATGTATTTTCTTATAACATACATATTCACACAGTTAAGCTATCTTACCTGTGCATCTGTCTTAGAAATTTGCATGTCACTAGCCTGAAGGCAACTCCTACCTGATCTTACGTTACAATCATGTGTCAAAGCCCTCCACCAATAGGCGACACCTCCATGCATTTGTACTCTAGAACATCATTCTTTTATGAGGCAAGGAATATAAAGGTGCACCAGAGGTGGGGAAAATGAGTGGGAATAAGTATGCAGAGGTATCTATTGGAAACACATTTTCAGGTAAGGAAAATGTTAACTTCTGAGACAATACTACACTCCCCCTCACACAGTTAAGCTAGAATCCCATACTGAAGTGTTGAAGATTTGCCTGAATGAGCTCCCTTCAGAAAGCACTTGAAAGAAGCCCATGAAGTGTGACATCCAAATGTAGGGGCACACCTGTAGAAGGTCACATCTCATCCAGGATATACACTTCACCTAAGAAGAAAGGAAAGAAGAAGCAAACGAGTCCCATGTGTGCTCATCTCAACTCTACCATCAGACTATTGTACCAACACCAGCAGCAGAGGAGGGCACAGAAGTCATGCCGTAGAGATTGGTATAGTGTGCATTTACCTCAACTCAACTGAACAGACAACCACAGGAAGAGGGCATGATATAGTGATGCTCACCTCAATTCTACTGAATAGTCACAAGCAGCAGCAGAAGGACAAAAGTGATGTGTTATACAGAAGTCCCTCTTAGATGCGACCAATCTATCTGCCATGATAAAAATCTGACAGGAAGTAGTCATTAAATTGATCAATAACCAGATAAACGACCAAGTTCAAGCTGTGCCAGATGATATTCCCAGGGGTTGAGCATAATGGTTTATGTTCAGTATAGGTAGTCAGATAACATATCAAACTGATACAGTAGCACCCCGCTCACCTCTTTCCATTTTTGGAAATGCTCCATTATATACTTACTTCTATTTATGACATGAACAACCAATCGGAAGCTCAGAATGTCCCCTAGTGGCTTTGTTGGCCATTTTAAAGTTTTAGGGCATCATCTCATTTTTGAAACCAAGATTTCAAGGAAGTGGGTTGTGTCTTTAGTCTGCTCAAAATTTTATATATTCTTAGAACCAAATACAGGTTAGTTACTAAGCTTGATATATTATAGTAGAATTCTATGGTACTGATGTATTAATATATGATTTTTTTAGTTATTCAAAAGTATATATATAAACATCAAAAAAAAATTTTTTTCATATCCTGAACGTGCAAATTTTTTAAAGGCTTAGCACCCTATGTCAAGCAGCAACTGAGTACAAATTTCATAACTAGAAGAGATAATTGTTTGTTTTACTTCTTTAGTTACTGTCCTATATTTTAAGAAAAATAAGTCTAAAAAGTTATTTGTAAAATAGTAACATTGTATATACATATATAATGTACGTATAATTGAAATGTGACTGTATTTTACAAAAATACTAGTCGACTAAAACACAGCCAAGACAAGTTACTTTGTACAAACCAAAGGTTACATTTATATTATTTGATACTGTAACATGAGTGCACGTGAGCTGTGTCGTTGTAACTTCTGTACTGTTAGCCAGGCACAGGTGGTAAGGTCAATATAATAAATATATATATATATATATATATATATATATATTGGTATACTT
>NW_013666272.1:354499-362415 GCF_000517525.1 Limulus polyphemus
GAAAGAGGCACAATTTATGTTTATTTCATAATTTTTTATGGTGGTTGCAAAATCGGTCAAATTTATCGAACCCGTACAGAGATTAATTAACAAAATAACAAATAAAATATAAAGTTTTTCTTAATAAAATGTTTGATAACTATTTGGACATTATAAAGATTTCGCACGCTAAATTTCGAAATATTCTGATGCATAAAAGTATTTTTAATCTTAAAATGAAAATTACTTTGCACAATAGATGGGAAATATGTGAAAATAATAAAAAAAAAGCATGAGAGAAACATTGCTTTACAAACCTTAAGACTTAATAAAAAAATGAGATATTTTGCGAATAAAAGCATCTAATGTTTACTGATAAACTGCCAAATTTTTTTTACATTCACTTAATAATTTAAAAGTTATAGCATGAAAACAATAAGTACAAAATGGTTATGAGGGCAGTCCTTGGGACCGAGGGTGGTTTAAAAGAATTAAACATAGCTGGTATGTTATTCTAAAATTCAAGGCTACATTGATGTTCTGGGTAAATTTAAATATTGATTTTTTCTACATGAAAAATACAAATAAATTTTTAAATAAACAAAATTTCAATTGCCTTGTAATCACAAATCCTCATGCTTATGTGAAAACAGTTTAATAATACATTATTATATTAACTGAAAGAACATTTGAAATATTTCAATATGTGTATACTCAAGAAATAGAAGTCCAACATTCTTGAGATGTGGTGTCATTGGGAAGCTTCTTTCAATATAATAGTATTTTGTGCATTTAGTAAGTAAAGGGTGAAGCTTATTTAATATAAGGAATAGTTTTATAAATATTATTAACCTCTGATCAACAGTAAGCTTACTATATACTGGTGTAAGGTACAAGTGAAGTCTTTGACATTAACTTTTTTTAAAAAGTGAATCATTCTGTAGTATGATAAGCAGTAATTGTTTAGAACTATTTGTAAGTATGTGAAGATTGAAATTTGCCTCTACTAAATTATATAATATGTTGTCAAGACAAAAAGAACTGATACAAAATACTAATAATAAACTAACATTTAATTGTTTAAATACGAGAGTCCACAGCACATTGGTTTTCATTATAAAACATGCATTTTAAAATGCAATAAGAATTTTATAAATATAATTAAAAACACAACTTTACAATAAGATATTTTACTTTACATGTGTTGATCATTATTTAGCCACACACAGTACAGATATTGGGGTAAGCCAAGGTGGGGTATTTCTCTGTGTAGGAAAAAGTGCGACACAACATGGGAAAAAAGAAGTCTAAGAAGCATATAATTTTTAAGTTCATAGATATTTTTCAACTTAATAAATACTTATTTTGTGTAAATATGTTATTTATCTATCCTTTAGTTTAAAACATATATTATTAAAACTTAAATTAGTTGCTTTTAAAAAAAAAAATTGACGAAATAGTCTTAAGCCTAATTTCTTTTAATTGTTTAACTTTATATCTCTTTCATACTACATAACATTGCAAACACCGTTAAAGCTTAATAAAATATATGAAAATAAGCCATCCAGTAATTGTCCATACTGAAATGGAAGTAGTTGCTACAGTATTCCCGCCCAAGGTCGCCAATAATTCACAGTATCGATAAGGCTTAGCGTCACAAACGACTCAGTTAGGCCTAACCAAAACCTTTGTTTGTACACCTACGTAATAAATTTGTGATGAAACAGTATATTTGCTAGAAAATGTTGCATGTATCATGTTTTATTCTTTTTTTTTCATTTATACTAACATTCATTTATATTCTTACCTCTAAATTTTGTTCTTATAATGATGGTTTAGGGAAAATAGGCCTAGCTTCTTTTATCCTCCACCAAGTCGTCGAACCTGTACTTTTCACAATAGACAAGAAGCTCAAGACACGATTACCGGTAAAGCAACTGTGGCTCCCCCTAATATTGCCAAGTATCACGCAACTGAGCAATAATAAACAGTTACGTGAAGAAGAACACCATATCGCAGATAAGCATTTGCTTTGACAGTGATATAATTTATGATAAAGAAAACTGCAAATATGTATGATGAAATTTCATTATATTATGACATAATAAAAATAAGTAGAAAATAATATTCCTTAATAGTTAGACATTATAAATAGGTAGTTTTACGTAATTATAAAATTATATTGTTACAGTTATACGTTAATGTGTATTTAACGCTTTTTATTACAGATAAGTTTTCCTGTTGATAATCTATGCAACATTGTTAATTATCTAATCATTCAAACAAAGTACCAATATATAGGTGTAAACTTTATAAGACTGATACACAATAGTTTGAACGTATATTAAGTAAGGCAGTACTTAATAGTAGGGATTGACAAAGATTCCAAATAATTCAGGCGCCGAAAAACCACCCTATCGAATTCCTAAGCGAAAAACCAACAATTCAAAGTATTGGTTACGATATACTATGTGCATATATACTGTTGCGTATTTGCTTGTTTGTTAATTTCTCGTAGAAATTCTTTCCGAGAACTTCAGCAATACAAGTCCTTTCTCAATTAAAACTAGTTTATTCTTTCTTGATACAACTTTGTAATACACAGAATTTCCGCCGTCACTTTAAACTTCACTACTTTTATGAACACACGCTATAAATCACAGTGATTCACACACTTTAGTTTGCTTGACTCAATTATCTCTCTATATATCTCTATCTATCTATGCAATTCCCTCTCCGCTTTATTTGCTGAGCTTATATACTAAAAAAGAGGGCGCCTGCAACAGACTACAGTTGCCAGGAAAAGTCATGATCCTTCTAGAATTTTATCACGTGTTACCAGCGTCACGTGACATCCGCTGTCGTAACACTGCCCCTTCCTTAGTATTGTTCGTCCCGAACAATAGCCACTTACATTAAACCAATAGATGATTAACAATAACTTGATTAAATGTATATAATTTACAAACACGAAATTAAAATACAACAAAGTCTCTTGATTTTACAAGAAGTATCTTCTTCCGCACTGGTCTCTGTCTCATTGGCTTCTGCTTCACGTGGGGTTCATCTGCTCCATCAGGAAATGTCCCATTATCAGTAGCAGTCACATCAGTGGTAGTAACTTCATTAACGACTTCATCTCCTCCATCCAATGCTGTAGTTTCTCTTCTTGTTCATTTTCTTTCTCCTCCAACCACTAATGTAGTCTCTTTGCGTGTTTATTTTCTTTCTCCTCCAACCACTGCTGTAGTCTCTTTTCTTGTTTATTTTCTTTCTCCTCCAACCACTGCTGTAGTCTCTCTTCTTGTTTCTTTTCTCGTTCTTCTTGTTTCTCTTCTTTTTCCTCCAACAACTGCTGTAATCTCTCTTGTTTATTTTGCTGTTCGAGCTGCCACTGTTGCAGGTGTTCTTGCCACTGCTGTAATCTCTCTTGTTTATTTTGCTGTTCGAGCTGCCACTGTTGCAGGTGTTCTTGCCACTGCTGTAATCTCTCTTCTTGTTTCTTTTCTTTTTCCTCGAACAACTGCTGTAATCTATCTTCTTGTTTCTTTCTTTTTCCTCCAATAACTGCTGTAATCTCTCTTCTTTTGCCCGGCATGGCCAGGTGGCTAGGGCGCTCGACTCGCAATCTGCGGGTCGCGGGTTTGAATCCCCATCGCACCAAACATGCTCGCCCTTTCAGCCGTGGGGCGTTATAATGTGACGGTCAATCCCACTATTCGTTGGTAAAAGAGTAGCCCAAGAGTTGGCGGTGGGTGGTGATGACTAGCTGCCTTCCCTCTAGTCTTACACTGCTAAATTAGGGACAGCTAGCGCAGATATCCCTCGTGTAGCTTTGCGAAAAATTCATAACAAACAAACAAACTGTCTGCAATTATCTATATCTATATATATGCCGCCACTTCTCGCCGATCTTATATACTATACGAGCGCATGTCTAGCAAACGCTAGCGTCTTCACGAATCTTCTAGACACTCATCACGTGTTACCAGGGTCACGTGACTTCCGCTGTCGTAACAATATTGTTGCGTATCTGCTTGATTGTTAATTTCCGGTATTAATTCTTTCCGAGGAACTTCAGCGATACAAGTCCTTTCTTAATTTAAACTAGTTTATTCTTTCCGAGGAACTTCAGCGATACAAGTCCTTTCTTAATTTAAACTAGTTTATTCTTTCTCGATACAACTTTGTAATACACAAAATTTCCACAGTCATTTTAAACTTAATCTTTGACATAAAATTTTAAATAATATAGTTTCACTTCTTTCTACCATTCGTGAAACTCACACAATGGCACGGTGTATGTGATAGCCAGCTTCATTCTACGGGTAACTCCTTCTAGACTGAGCCAGAGATCAACCTTTTCTTTGGCATCAAGTTTATTGCTGTTTGCCAGAACCACTATGGCCAGTGAGCATCAATTTTGTTCTGGCAAACAGCAATAAATTTGTAAGGCTTGGAAGATTGTGATATCAATTAGGGTTATTGCTGCACTGGTGTCCACTAGGAATTCAACTTCTCACTTTTAAACACTCATAGGTACGTATCAGGTCCCACCCATACATCAATAGGCTGAATAGACTATTAGACTCACCAATGCAAACTGAATGTTGTGCCCCACCGCAAACTGGTGGCTAATCTGAGTTTGGATAATTGCTGATTCTCTATTATCTGACGCTTTATTGGATGGTACCAATATCCTTGCTCACTTAGCTGCTTGGCAAAGATATGGTTTCAAGATTCAGTTGGAATCTGCTGTGCCATTTACTGGAATGGGTCCTGTACAATTCTTCTGCCAGTGTTCCATGAGCACACAGGCGAAGCAGCTCTTCACTTCTCTGGTTCCATATGATGTACAGGTGGGGAATCAGTAGTGACATCGAGAAAGTTACGGGAAGTTGTGCTGCATCAATCCCATGATACTTTAACAAAAGGACATCTCGGAGTTAAGAAAACATTGAGTCACCTACGACAAAGATTTTACTGGATAAGTATGAGGCAAGATGTGGAAGAATAGTGCAGGACCTGCAGTACATGTTGTGCTAAACGGGGACCCAAGCATAAGGGACGTGCTCCAATGAAGTTATATCAAGTTGGCGCACCAATGGAAAGAGTAGCCGTTGACATTGCTGGTCCTTTGCCCAAAACTCGTGCTGGAAACAAGTACATTTGTGTGGTGATGGATTATTTCACCAAGTGGCCTGAGGCATATGCAATACGAAATCATGAAGCTACAACTGTAGCTACGGCTATTACTGATTTCTTCTTCGTGTTTGGTATGCCATACAAACTGCATTGAGATCAAGGCCGTGACTTTGAATCACCTGTGTTCCATGAATGCTGCAAGTTGTTTGGCATACGAAAGACCAGGACAACGCCACTTCACCGACAGTCTGGTGGGAGGGTAGAAAAGTACAACTGGACACTGGGACAGGAATTGGCAAAGTTTTGTAATAGCCGCCAAGATGACTGGGATGTCTTACTCCTTCCACTGTTGATGGCCTATAGGACAGCAGAGCATGAAGCCACTGGATACACTCCAGCAAAGTTGATGTTTGGTCGGGAATTTCGGTTGCCAGTGGATCTGCTAACAGGGCGCCCACCTTATGAAGAGTTGCCTGAAAATGTGTCAGAGTTTGTGAAAGTGTTATCGGAAAGGATGGATAATATTCACCATCAAGTGCGTTCAAACTTGAAAACGTCTGCTGATTCCATGAAGTTATCTTGTGATAAGAGATCTACTGAAGTCAGCTTTGTACCAGGAGACAAGGTGTGGTTGTATAATCCCAGGAAGACCAAAGGGAAGTCTCCCAAGTTGTCTTCTTAATGCGAAGGCCCATGTGATATAGTGGATTGTTTCTCAGACGTGACTTTCCGGATAAAATGTAGTCGGTGAGGTAAGCCAAAAGTGGTGCTTCCAACAGGATTTGGCATTATCACGGTCCAGGATGAAGTGAACAACGGAAGAAATGACGCTGCTGAAGACGTGTCACCTGAAAAGCCACTGTCGAAGAAGAAACGCTACTCGGTTTTGAGAAGGGAAACAGTGAAGCCCTTGATGAAGTTACTACCACTGATGTGACTGTTACCAATGATAGGACGTTTCCTGATAAAGCAGATGAACCGCACATGAAGCAGAAGCCAACGCGACGGAGACCAGTATGGAAGAAGACTGTTGAATTTTAATTTTGTGTTTGCATATTCTGTACATTTAATTAAGTTATTGTTAATTGTTTATTGGTTTAATGTAAGTGGCTATTGTTCGGGACGAACAATACTAAGGTATTAGTATTACTAAAGCCCTAAGATAGGATATTTTGCTTCACTCTTTTCAAAAAAAAAAAAATTCTAGATTTTTAAATTTTTTTTGAAAATTTTTTATTTTTATTCTCTCCTCTTGTTTAATTAATTACCATTAACCCACTCGGCTCAGTACTCCGCTGACCTCTAAATGTCATACAACCTTTTACCACGAGCAGGGTGAAGGAGGATTGTTTAATCTTCGAACACCCTAGATTGATAATTGTTTCCGAAGGAAACAATTATATTTAAATCTAAATAACTGCCAGTTTCTTCTTCTTCTTCTTCCCCCGGTAACAAGGTAATTGAACAGCAGACAGAGAGAGAGAGAGAGAGACTGACGATTGAGTCGAGCACGTGAGCGTGACTGTGGAAATTAAGTTTATTGCAAAGTTGTATTCAGAAAGAATAAACCATTTTTATTTAAGAAAGAACTTGTGTCGCTAAAGCTTCACCGGAAAGAAATTATACGGGAAATTAACTAACGCCCAGAGACGTAACAAAATATTATGTTGCATTATTTTCTCTATTTTTAACTGTCAATATAGTAAAGGAAATTACGAGTAAGATAAATAAAATATATTAATTTCCAGCAATTTCTAATATATTCATTAATTAAGTTCAACCAAGGGGAAATCTTTTATTATGATTGCCAAATATATTGACATATTTCTGTTTTATGTTGACAATGAATTCAACATTTTTGAAATGCTAAAGCATTCTGTTTAAAGATGAGTTCAGAGATGAATTTTCGAGTCTGAATTTGATTGTGTTTTTCAGGTTCATTCCTGAACTGATTTGAGTCTAAGGAAAAAGAAACCTTCATTGGTCCAGCCAAAGAACTACTTTTATGCCCAACGGCGTTCTTAAAAAATGAAAATGCGTTAGGAATTTTGAAAAATTCATATAAATAAGAAATGTTCATCAATTTAAATTAAAAGGCGGAGAAACGTGTAGTATGCTTGCATACTACAAAATTTAGTTGAATTTTTTTTCTAGAATCCACACTATACTTTAATACTTGTAAATATTCTAGTTGTTTTTGATATATTTAATCGATGATATTTCTTAGGTTAGGAGGAATATGATAAACTTTAATATGTTTTCTTTGTATTAGCATTTAGTAATGTTTTACAACAGACATTATATATCCACAGCCACAGTAAATTTCATTTGTATTTGTTTCACGGCCTAGTGGGATTAGAAGTGGTTAGCATTACTGACTAACTTACTAACTCGATCACTGACGCACAAACTAACTATCACTCACACCGTCTAACTCACTAACTGACAACGAACTCAATAAATAAACTCACTCACCCTGACATTTTTATATTGTAATATTTATTACGTACTAGTAGAGGCTTCTAAATCATACAGAGGCTTAAACTTTCATGAAATTTCTAGACTTCACACAATATTTACGACATGTAAAAGATTTCCTCGACTGTTTGTTTGATTATTGTTAACTACAAAGCTAAATAATGGGCTATCAGTGGTATGCTCATCACGAGTATTGAAACTGGAAGTAACTTCCTCTAGTGAACAAAACATTCAAAACTCTATGAACAACACTATAAACTAAAATGGTTAGTATGTGTGGAAAAGTTTGTAATTATTAAAATTCTTTATTGCTT
>NW_013666272.1:363091-373370 GCF_000517525.1 Limulus polyphemus
ATATTGGATACAAACACAATATTATTTATATTTCTAAATTTTAATTTAATCAGTTTTATTTATTGTTCATTTTAAGTTTTAATTGCAAATATGCATAACTTACTTGTTTTTTTTTTGTTATTGAACAAAATTGTGTTTTAACTCGCAAATTACAACGGTTTTCCATTGTTTGTTAAAAGTGTAGACCTTAAAGTATTGGTTTTATATTTTCATAGGCATCGCGGACGGTGAATCGAATATATCATTACTGCGAACAAGAGTTATACGCATAAGCTCAAATTTTAACGTTAGATTAGTAACGTTACAATTTAATAAAAAGTTTAGTGTATTTCTTCGGGTTTAAGCCGTACTCAATAAATTCGGATAGTAATAATTATTGTTAAAATATTAAACGTTTTAGGAGAAGCATAAAAGAAGTTTTAAATAATGTCATCAGAAGAGTATTCTGAATCTCCAATCAAAGTAGAGAAATGTGAAGAGAACGAGAAGAAAGAGGAAGTGAGTCTTAGGCCTACTCTACTTCTACTACAGTACTAGTAGTAGTACAATAAAAAATACTAGAGTGACTAACCGCATTGCTGACAGTGTTGTATTATATGTATTTAGGTATCCGCATGGTTGATCTATTGAAATTCTCGAGTTTGTTTAAATTGGGGAGAATGGAAAATTTCTTTATAAAAAATTAAAAGTATGAATATCTTTTCGTTTTACTTTTATATTTTGTATACTTATATAAGTAAGAACAGTTTATTATCATCTGAGTATGAAACTCGTAATGTTCTTAGTACTTGAAATATGAACACAGTTTTCACTTTACCAAAAATTGAGAAAAATAGAAATTAAAGTTTTGCTTACTGCTTTGTGGGTTTTAATTCTTTTTTGTTACTTTCATTAATAGTAATGGATAAAATGTTTTAATATATCTAATTTTATTATTTTTAGTTTCGTTATAATATTTTTTATGACATATAGATTATTTTGTGTTATTACAATGTTTATTTAGTATTTGGATTTAGGGCTACCTAAATCTTGTAAGCTGGCCATACCTCAAGATATATTATTGGGTGTAAAGATAAAAATATCATGAATAGTGAGGCTAGAGTGAAACAGTGCATCTTAATTTTTATAAGTGAGAATGTAAGAAGAATATATTTAGTTAGATATACTCATTACCAGGTTAATTATTAATTTTGCTTTAAGTATGTAGCTTGTTCTAATCTGAAGGTAATAGTAATATTAATATGATTGTAGTTAATACTCCTGTGATAGTTAAATACATGTAAATCTATTGTTTAATTTTTAACCCTAGAATGCCAGTGTGGGGTCACAATGACCCCATACTGCCTGGTGTTAATGATTGAAAATTTAATGTTTGCATAATAGGGTTAAAAAATAAAACTAATATCAATCAATTCAAACAAGTTTGCATAACACTTACGTATTAATTGATAAGCAGTTCGATATTTTCAACTTTATGTTTGAACAGATCTGTTACAATACCCAGAAATAATGACAGTTTGAGATAACCTTCATATATAGTGGATTGTATGCACAGTGCAATTCGTATCACTGGGGGCAACAAGATTTGACTGAGTTACATGTTTTATTGTTATAATTTGACCATTGGACACTTAGTATTTTTTTTCACATTGTATGCTTTGTTGCTAGAAAACACTAGTTTGATTTCTAGAGAGTCACTCAAGTTCCTAAATATTTTGAATTGCAGAAGTCTAGCAGATAGCTTTGAACTTTTAAATGTATGCACTTATAAACCACAAATTTATTTAAATTATTGTAGCAATGCTATTAAATTGCTTTTGTCAACAATAGAAGCCCAATAAAGTTTGTCTTCCAGCTCTAGGAAGAATATGTAATATAATAAAATACACAAAAAATTTTAAACTGCTACGTATAAATTAAACACCAGTTTAGTTGGTGGCAATATTAATGTAAACTATGTTTTCTTTATCAGTTTATGCATAGGTTATTCTTGATTTTGCATTTTAAAATCATGTTGGCTAAATGTGAAAAACCATAAAATACAAAATAATGTATATATAAAGAGCGCAGATGCAAAATGTGGTAATACCATTCCAAACATAAATGAACTACCAATGGCACTGTATGGATATATGTATAAATCGTATTGACTAAAAGGGCATATGGATATCAAACATTTGTCCAAAATAAATTTTGTAAAATTGGAAATAAATAGTACAGTTAGATTTTTTAGGTTTTCACTTAATAATTTGAATTGTTTTATTTAATAAATAGATCACTTTCAGTTTCATATTTTTTGTGAAAGCTAATGGGGAAATACAAATAAACTATATAAATAATTATGGAGGATGATATTTTAGATATGTGTATACGATGAAGGGGTAGAAGTAGGGGAACATCTGGATGTACAGTTAGGTTTGAGGAGTTATTATATATGAAGATCAAGAATAGTAGTGTTTTGGTTCCAAATTTTGGGAATACTAGTTTCTCAAACAGTACACTTACCTCTTTGCACACAGTGGCTTTTCCTTGAAGGTCTGCCTTTGAGATTTTGTGCATGCCAATAGTCTTGAGCCGTCTCTCACCTAAGATATGTTTTAATGTGAACTGTGCTAGTGCATGATATGATCATCATGCTACATATGCTTCAGGCACAGTAGGTCCCATAAGCACTTGTTCTCTAAATTAATGTGAATGGACATGTTTATCAAAGTTTAAACTTTGTTCAGCTTAGTGAGATTTACACTGTCTTTTTTCATTTTTAGATTTCAAACTACATCACCTTTCAGTTACTGCATAAAAAGGAAATCTGGAGAATTACTTTAACAACAATGAATTCTTATATGACAGTAACTACTGCCTCCTCCCAAGGTACTGTCCATGTTGCTACACTTTACCTTTTTCGTCAGTGATCAATGGAGGCTCATTGACTGTGGAGGATATTACAGTCATTGCTCACTATGTCATGGGTTTGTTAAATCCTTCATTCCTCATCTCCTTGGCAACTATTTCAGGAGTGCATTCCTCTCTTTCTGAACCTGATTATGAGAATGATGATATTGACTGGTTCTTTCCACCTCATGGGTTTACACCAGACCCCTCTTTACCTCTAGATCACAACGTTTCCTCTCCATGTTTCTGTGGATTTAATTTCGCAGGTTTGTTCTTTACTTTTTCAACTATGTCTTTTGGTTCTTCCCATTCCTTACTACATGTCTCTCATGCTGAGGATTACTTGGCTTTTCCTCCTCCTCCAGACATATATGTCCATGCTGACAAATTTCTGTATCGGCTTTGTTCACACTTTCAAGTGCCTTCTTCTCCTCGACTCCAGGATTCCTTTGCTATGGCTTATGGCTATTCCTCTTTTTCCATTCTTTGATTCTCAATCCCTGGAATCTCATTTATCCACTTGGGAGTCTGACCTCTGTCTCCTATAACTCTCCCTTGTGCTCAAATTTCCTGTTTTCACCAATTTCTTCATTACCCGTCTTCTCTGAAGATCAAATCCTGATAGTTTTTCTGGCAGTCTGTGGTATTTTCAATACTTTGGCCAAGGTTTCCTTTCATCTTTTGCTTTGTTCCCCTGTTGTTGGGACTTTTTGGGATGTAATGCCATTCTCTCTACTTGTTCATCTTTCCCATTCTTACCTCTGTGACCTCCTTTTGACTCGTTTTCTTTATCCTGAAGTCTTCAGGGGTGTTCCTAACAATTTGTAGACTTGGGCTGAGGCTGCCTGACACCAGTCTTCCCATTTCTCCTTGGTTTTCTCATTTCTACAAACCTCATGAACTTACACCTGTTCTTGACTCTGTTAACTCTCGTACTCTTTTTTTCCTGTTTCTTGCCCCTCTACTTCTTGTCAACTCCCTCCCTTCGAGTTGGTCATCATATGTCCTTTGTACTCATTTGGCTAAGCTCCCATGGGAGTACATTTGTTTCGGTCTTCAGGTTTTTTGGACCCCATTTACAGCTCGTCAGTGGGTCATTAAGTTCTTACACATGGCTTTTCACATCTCATCTTTTTTTTCTATGTCTACTTTTCCTCCTCCTGATTTTCAGCATCTTTTCCATTCAAAGCCATGGTATAAGATCTTTTGGATAAGAAAGCCATAAAGAAGGTGCTTTGTTCTTCTCCAGGGTTTTGAGGGCTTTGAACTAGGTGCCAGATTGTCTCTCTTGATCAGATATGTTACATACTATGGAGTGGTTACTCCATCCTTTGGTCTTTTGTTGGATCTGTTCCCAGTTAGGCACATTAAAAGATTGATGCTTTCATCACTCTTCTTAATACTAAACCTCTCCTTTTTGCTACCTGGTACATCATCCAGCTGCTCTGGCTGTGGATTCCCTTAGCCAGGACTAGTCTCATCTCTTTCTGTATGTGTATTATCTTCTTTGTCTTCTCCCACAATTCTTGCCTTTGCTTCATGACACTACTTGTTCGGTCCTGTTGGTAGTTCCCTTTTAGCTGGCTAAATTGTAGTTTTCTCCTCTTCACCGACTGACATTTAGGACACCTCTTCTTCATCCACAGTTCTCGTCAATCTTACTACACCCTCATATTCCTATGGTTCCATCTTTTTCTCCCCTGTTCTTTCCACCATTTTCTGGTCTTTCCTCATTCACTATCCCCCTCATCTGATTGCTTTGCCTGACTACAACCTTAATGCAGCTAACATGGAAAAGCTAGTACCTAAGGAGTATCTGCACACATCCTTGTCTTGTGCATGCTGGCTTTTTAAATTAGGTTTTGAAGTTATCCATTACACTTTATCCAGTAAAATACCTTTATAGCTTGTGGCAATTACGTCAGATTAGTAGTGCAGGTCACTCCCTCTTTTATCACACACACACAGGTGGTTTGGCTAGTTATATGGGGCACAATATTCTCTTCCTGCCATAGGAAGAGACCATTGTCAATGTATATGTGGTGAGTAGATTATACAACAGAACACATATCAAACTGTATGGTCTGATCAATGTTGTAGGCACATTACACCTCATATCCAACTGATCTTTTGTGTGCAAATGCTCAGTTCTTCATGCACTTTTCTGCCCATCCCTGCTACATGTTACTTCTTTGTCTTCCTCCTTTCATATTTCCATTTCGGTAAAGAGTATACTTTGAATGAGACGGATACAGTATGCCACAAGTGTTACCCTTATAGTAGGCCCAAACTGTAAGGTGCCACACTCCATTGGGTTTACCTTCAGTCACTCCAAAATTTTGCAATACACCTGACTTCTCTACCACACCAGTTTGGATTCTAGCTACTGTGTACAGAGAAGTAAGGGGATCGTTTCAGAAGTTAACATTTTCCTTACCCGAAAATGTATTTCTGGCATATACTTATTTCTCTGCACACCTTCCCATCCTTCCTTCCCATTACTGGTGCACATTATTACCTCATCTAATAATAAAATTAATTTTACTGCAAGTGTTTATGGGGATCTAATGTGCATGGCGAATGTGTCACTCACAAAGGCAGACGTAATAGTTAATGTTTGTAGAGAGGTAAGTATATATTATATAAATAAATGCATATCTAATACTATGAGTTACATTAATTATTAATAGGCAGTTAAATCAGCACTATAAAACAATAATGAACTTAATATGAAATAAGCATTGCCATTGTCAGTCATAGTTGACAACTAGTACTGATAATGACAATGCTTATGGTATATATATATATATATATATATATATATATATAAAGGAAGATGTTAATTTCCAAAACACTTACTCAGTTTTAGTTATTCCTTGACCTTTAGGTTTTCAACTTTGCCCATCTAAGCAATGGTGTCGCTTGCTCCAGTCTTTTATACCCCACTTAAATGCCCTTGGCGTGATATTCTCCATCTACATCAATATGCCCTCTATCCTGGAACTGCATATAAGCACCTCATTCAGATAATGTAATCACTTTTTTTCTTAACAAAGTGTTTGGTCACAGTTTTCTCGGATGCACTGCTGTGCTTGATTATGTTTTTGATTTTGATGTCACTTTGTGGATTTCCATACAATTATAATTTCCTACAAAAAAAAAATATTGATGTGCTGTTTTCCTATGTTACTGTTGCCAGCATGGAGGCTAATCAGACCTCCTGTGTTCCATTTCTGTTATGTAGCATCTCTCAACAGCTGGGTGTGTGTGTGTAGAGGCTGTCCGTGATTTGAATCATTGAGAGATGGAGATGTATATTTGGCCCAGGGTGTGTCTCTTGGGGGTTCTGAGGCTGCTTTTTTTGATGATCCAGGACATTCTGTGGAGAATCTGGACTTGATTTTTTGGTGCCTTCCTTTAATAGGTACTATTTCTTTCCTGTCCTGGTCCTTATCTACCCATGACTGTACCCTTCCCTGGGTTTCTCATTTTGTTGTTTTATTCAACATTGATGGTCATGTTGCAAACAGTACCGGAGACTAACCAGAGTGTTCCGATCCAGTGGGAGCTTGGCTATATTATGTTGTTACCGTTGGCAATCTTTCATTATAGTTTCATAGGTTCTACAGGTTTTATCATAGGGACTTGTCCTACTATTTTTTTCCATGTCACTTATTTCCTTTCTGCATCTGTTCTAGGAGGTACAAGAGGTCTCTACATGCTGTTGCAACTGTTCATCATCTTTCTCCAGGCTTTTATTCCAGGCTGTTTGTCCTGCCTCATTCTCTTTTGCAATCTGCCATATTTACCATGGAATTGGTTCTTACCCTTAGGTGGGATTTTTCTCCAGGTTTATTGATGACAAAGAGGAATGTTGCGATTGATTATTTGCATATCCCGATATTTCATTACTCTCTTTGGTTTATTTTGCATGTGGTGGTTTCTCTGTTTTGCATACTGCCCTTTGGATTTGTTTTGGCCATGTATGTTTTGTTGGGTGTTCAGAGCATTCGGTCATCACTTATATGCTCTCAGGTTGCACTTTCCTCTTTCTTTGGTTGACTGACTACTATTCCATTGTTCTGAACAGTAGTCCACCTGTTACCCTCATCAGCTGCTCCTGGAGGTGGCTATAATGGGCTGTTAATCAAGTTGGAGAAGTCCTTACTGCGACCTATCCAATATCATGTCCATTTGGGTATTTTTCTTTTTCTGCACACATCTCAGTCGGGCTCACTCTTCTCCTTCTAGACTTCGTTCAGTTGGTTTTCAGTTTGATTACAGCTTGTGAAGTTCAATTGCTTTTAGGAATGTGATCTTCCATTGTAGTCTTTATCACTTTAGGTGAGGGACATATGCAGGCTTTTCATGACCAATGGACTTTCACAGGGAACCTTTGTCGACTACTATTACCCTTCCTTCTACCTTTGTTGTCGATCAGTGTTGGTGGTTAGATATGACAGTCCTTCTGATATCTATGTCCTGGCCTTCTCAGCTGTTGTTTTCATGGCTTCTCCAGCTCTAACTTCCTCTTTTGTTACCTTTTCCTCTGTCTCCACCCCTTCTTTGCCACCCTCAGTCACCGGTGTTTCATCCAGACCTTCCTGTACTCTGTCTTCATGCCTGGTTTTTGTATGGTCATTGATGAGGTGAATTGGCTTCTCCTGATGGTAAGCTTCTTTTCTTTCTTGTTTCATTCACCCTTTTTACATGGAAGTTTCTCAATGCAAGTGGAATTTTTCAGTCGTTGGTTTCTGGGTCCAGGGTTTTTCCCCTGATTAACCCATGTTCTTATTCATGCAGATTTTCTCCATTGACTTTTGGATAGGGGGGTCTTCTGTCTCCTCAGTTTCAGATTTTTGGGTGGTCCTGTCCCACATCTTTCCTTTTTCCCGATTCTGCAGGTATTTACCTCTCCTACACTTTATCTGTGGATGTGCTCCTTCCAGATTTGTCGTCCACCGCAGCATGTTGAATTTCTGGATGGGGATGTTAATGTGGTCCTGCACTGCCTCACTTTGCCTACATTTGAACCACTCTCCCAGTGCTCCTTGTTTCACCTTACCTTATGTTTTCCTTCCTTCTCCTATTTGCATGTGAATGCCAGTGGTTTAATTGCCATTGATGTTTCGTGTACTCTTTATCCTTTTCCATATCTTCTTTTCTGGATAATTTTTTCTCCCTAACACTTTGGCGGCTCATGAGGATAACTCCTCCGTTTAGCCGCTTTCCTTTTCTTCTGTTTCACACCTTTATCTTTGTCCTGATCTGGATAGATCTCTATGTACTGTACGTGCTTAACTCTGTTATATTGCCTGTATGGCTTCCTTCTGTGGTGTCTGTTCCCACCCCTTTCTTCCTTGGCATCCATCCTCTGGTCGTGTTCTTTCTCCTTCCTCAGTTGGGTTCAACTCTTCATTCGATTGGCTTCTTCCTCTTTATTGTCTTCCTCCCGTACTTTATTTTGAGTGTCTTCTCACCCAATTTGACACCTTACCTTTTCATCGGTGTTTGATCTTGGTTGTATTTTGGAGGTACTTCTTCAATCAGGCACGTGGACTACCTATGATATGTTCATCTCTCACTATTTGCATCGGATCATTGTTTTCTTCCTCTTTGAGTTATCGTCTTCTGCCTGTAGCCATTCTAGAATATCAGGATTCAGTGGGACTTTGACTGGGTACGTTATTTTTCTTTTCAGCAGCCCTTTTCCCTTTTATTAATGCTCATTGTTTGGAACCAACTCTGTGGCGAGTGGTGCCTGACCAGGTATTCTTTAAGTGTTCAAATCTGCACTGTGAAGCCATGTTGACTTGCATAATATAATTCCATGGCCATACAACATACACTGCAGAGATGGGGTGTTCCTCAAGATCGCTTGTAGGTTTATCCTTGTGATAGAACTGCTTCATAAGTTTGCCCTTCTTGGACCGTACCAAACCCATGGACTACATGGGTAAAGCAAAAAGGGTTAGATACCCATCCCTGCCATAACTTGTACTGAAGAAATCAGTATAGTCTGCTTTTAAAAATAGGGTTTTGTGGTCACCCATTGCACTGTCTCAGGTTTTGTCATTCCTCCGGACTCTCCACCATGTTTTACCCCTCATTTCTTCTAGTGGAGTTTGAGAGTCCTTACCACTTTCCAGTTCCAAGCTGCAGACTGTGGAGGCATCGTCATGAATGGGCTAATGAAATAGAAATAGAAAAGCATTCAGTTGAGAGTAGGGCAGTGGTGTTCTGCTGGAGTAGATGATGTGATGTTCTCCAATATGAAACATAAAAACAAATGAAAGTGAGACCTCAAAGTTGCAGTTCACATTGTCCAATTTTGATAAATGGATAGATATTGGAGAGTGTCTTGATCATCTCCTTCACATCTTTTGGTGCTCTTGACTTTAGGAACAGTGACATGTCAGTTGCACATGTACTACTAATAGGTCTGCCAGTCACATATGGCCATGTCAGTCCATCTTGTGAAGCATCGCTGCAGACATGCCATAAACTAATATACAGTTTCTACAGTGTCAGGTTTGACTTCTCAGAACTTCTGGTGAAAACATTCTTCAGTAAGTTCATATTGCTTCAGCAAAGCCACTTTTAATTTGTGATAGTCCATGGAATCTTCTGATGTCATGCCTGCATATACTTGTAGGCCTTTTCCTGTGAGAAGTGGGCTGAGACAGTTCTGACTTTGGGCAAATATTTCATATCTCTCCAGGAAAGCATCCATGTCATCTTTATGTTCATAAAATTTGGGCAGCTTAGGTTGGCTGGCCCTGACTTCATTGTCATTCTTGGTTTCTTCTTCCTTTGGTTGGGGGGGAAGCTTGTAATGTGAATTTGTGCTCTTATTCTCTCTATTTCCAGTCTTTCCTTTCTCTCGTTTTCTTCTTTCTCAATGTTTGCTCTTATTCTATCTATTTCTAGCCTCTTTTTTCTCTTATTTTCTTCTTTCTGTCTTTCTCTTTCCTTTTCTTCTTGTAGTCTTCCTTTCTCTCTTCTCTGCCAATGCTCTTCTTTTTCTAGTTCTTGTTGTTGTGTAACAAACTCTCGTAGTTCACTGTCTTTTAACCCAAGATGCTCTCCAATTTCTATCCATTTATCAAAATTTTACATGGTTATATAGTGTAATTGTAATTTCCACACAGTTTGCACTACTACTCAAGTTGTGCGTATATAGGCCTACTTATTCCTGCTGATGTTCACATTTTCTTCTATTGCCGTCTACCATTGTGCAATCCTGGCTGTGGCTCGCCAAATGTCAGAACGTACTTTTTGAGTAGTAGTAGTAATGTGTGTGTGTATGTATGTATGTATGTATGTGTGTGTATATATATATATATATACACACACACACACACACACACACACACTACTTATATAC
>NW_013666272.1:374370-376244 GCF_000517525.1 Limulus polyphemus
GTATAGTGTGTGTATATATATATATATATACACACACACACACACACACACACACACACTTATATACATGCATACATATGGGTGTGTGTTGGGCTAAGGATTCTTCTACAGTAAATGTTAATGACTTGTTGGCGCTAAGTTAAAAAAAAAAACAAAGAAAAACACACACTCCACTTGTTTTAAAATAATATATTGAAAACAAATTAAACGTATGTACAAAAATTCTTTACACTATGTATATCATAGTTGTATCTTAAATACTATACAGTTCTCTTCTTGTCAAAAGTCCACTTAGGCCAATTCAATTGGTTTAGAATTTAGTTGACAAGCCAAACTATTTTTCTCTATTTTTATCTTAAACACTATTGGTGTATAATTTACTTCTTGTCTCTTTTTTTTTTTTCTTTTATCACAACAATATCAGTGTATAATTCACTTAAGGTGTCATTGAGTTACCGCAGTTCTATCCTAAACTTCTGATACTCATCTGCTTTTTCGTATTTAGGCCTACTTCCAATTTACGTTTGTTTTTTGCATAAAGGCCTGCTTCCAAATAATCATCTGCTTTTTGTCAAAGTCCACACAGGCAGGTTCAATTGCTTTACAACACCCATTGACGAGACAAATTATTCTCCTAAAATGTCAGAAAACTGTTAATCTCACTTTAACATATCAACCATTAGGTTATTCACTCCTATGGCGGTTAACTTTACATTTTCTAACTTTTCTCTTTTGGCTCTTTTCCCACTCTCTGGTCTCTTGTTTGGTTGCCTCTATTTATATCTCTCGAAATCACCGTATCCTTGGCATCAGTGACTTACAAACACAACTTCCAATAAACTTTTGCTTTTAACTCTTATTATGAAAAAAACTAAACAATCATAAAATATTAAATCACAAGATAAATGAATTAATACTACCTACACTAAACAGTCTTTTATATCTGACACGCCCTTTCGATTCGGATCCCTTATCCTACTCCTACATGGATGTCGGTTACCAGTGCCTGGGTTTTGGATTTAGAGTAGAACCAATCAACACAAGTCTTCACACGTGTCTATATTCCTCACTCATTTATACTTCATTAGTGTTGTGGGTTACAGTGGAGGTAATTACAGATTTTTCTGGTACTTTCTCTTCAGCTATTCCTCCATGTTTTTTATTCTGAGGATGTTAATACATTGGGGTGGTTCAGGACAAGAAAAAATTCAAAACATATTACTCAAGAAAAGCCCTCTGAGATTATTATTTCACATCTTTATACAACTTAACGCTAAAAACAGGATACATACCAACCACCTGGAAACAGGCTGATATTCTTATGTTCCAGAAGGAAGGAAAATCAGCGAATAACCCCGAAAAGTACAAGTTTTACTGTGTACTGTCCATTGTGCCCTAGCTACTGTACACCTAGGAGCACATCCTTTTCATTTTACCCACTTTTATATTTCTGGGATTGAGTTTCATAAATATTGCATGGTTTGGATCACTTTCCGGCCATAGTTCTTTCCCAGTTGGATGTGCTCCTATATTTTACACCCATATATGCAACATTTTTCTATGATGGGTGAAGAGAAAACCTAGTTCAGAAGTGGTGCAGTTCTACACATCAGATCTTAGAATCTGACTGCCTCAACTTAGGGGGTGTCCTTCAGACGTTTTCTAAGGATACTTCTTTCTTTCCCTCACACCAGTCCTTCCACCTGTTCATTGTAGGATTCTAGCTATTTATGTGAGAAGAGGTAATGTACCGTATCAAAAGTTATAATTTTCCTACACTGAAAATGAATTTCTGATAGGTACTTTCCACCCCTCCTCCCCACTAAAAACCGGTGTTTCCATCTTTTGCCAAAACTTGAAGTGACAGTTGGTAG
>NW_013666272.1:376734-384192 GCF_000517525.1 Limulus polyphemus
CATTACAATGCTGGTGTTTCTCAGTGGAGTTATTTAATGTATGTTTTACCACCAGTGACACTTTTTCTAGTTAAATTGCTCTTGCTGTCTATAGATATATTATTGTGTATGCATTGCATCAATGAAATAAAACAAACAAACTTTTTGACCAAATGAAATAAGAAAAGATGCGTGTTATGTAAACATACATCCGCTATATTGTAACTAAAAGAACTCATGGTGTACAACTCATGACTTGTTGACATTGCAAAGCAGGACACCAAACTAAGCTGCATTCAGCACAGAGATGCTACTGATAGCACATTTCTATTTTTAAAGACAAAATTTTTATATAGTTTACACAGCTTATATATCCGCTATATTGTAACTAAAAGAACTCATGGTGTACAACTCATGACTTGTTGACATTGCAAAGCAGGACACCAAACTAAGCTGCATTCAGCACAGAGATGCTACTGATAGCACATTTCTGTTTTTAAAGACAAAATTTTTATATAGTTTACACAGCTTATATATCCGCTATATTGTAACTAAAAAAACTTGTGGTGTACAACTCATGACTTGTTGACATTGCAAAGCAGGACACCAAACTAAGCTGCATTCAGCACAGAGATGCTACTGATAGCACATTTCTGTTTTTAAAGACAAAATTTTTATATAATTTACACAGCTTATTAAAATTGGCGTTGAAGTCATACAAAATTAACATTACATGCATATATATATATATATATATTAATGAAAATCTTGAAGATTTTACAGTTGTACAGGAAAATGGTATTTTAAATGAATATCAGTGTAATGTTCAATATGAAAGTGTTGCTTATAAAGAGAAATATTGAGCCAAAAATTATTTCTCTTGGGTTTTTTACAGTTGCAGCAAATATATATGCTTATAGTTTTACTATTAGAATATTTATCATTATAGAAGTTCTTGTTGGCACATGTTCAAGTTATTTTGGTGGAAACTGTTAGGCTTTATTGTATCATAAACAACTATGCCAATAGAAAGTTGTGGTTGTATTGGCAGACCTTTTTTGTATGACGTGTAGTTCAAGAGGTAAGATGAATTTTATTGTATTTGATCTAAACTTATGTCATACTTAAACTGTAACTTAGAAATTGATTTCAAATTCCCCTGTTTCTTATTTATTGCTTGCTAATATTTATACAATCTATCCATTATTTGTATAATAATGGAACTCGGAAAACGGGAAATGGTATTTCAAAAAGAAACTTGAGCATTGGAAGATTTTCACATCTGCATGTAGGACTATGCACACTTGTGATAACGTAAAAGAAGTTGTTTTCACTAACAGTTTTTGTGTTGTTGACTAATTCCTGTTGTGAACTATCTCAAATATCTGTGTTTATTTTGAAAACAGAATGTTTTATAGAAATCAGTTAACACCAATTTTCACATTCCAGTTTATCTTAAGTAATGTTTATTACATTTCTAGCATGTCCATACATCTAATATTAGGTTTGGATTGTAGTTGTTATAACTGTATTCTATATATAAACAGTTAAGAAAAGCAGAGCTGGAGGAGGAGGCAAAGCTCCGAGCTAAGTATCCACAGGCAATGCGGCCAGGTGGTTCAGCATTCTTGCAGAAAAGACTTCATAAAGGAGTAAGTTTCTTTTTTATTCATTTGTACTTTATTAGGTAAGATTATGGGATAGTACAATCTGTTAAATATAGTTGTTTATTAAGTTTTATAGTTTTACTGACATATTTTAGTTCATATGGATGTAGTTATTATGATAATGAAAAAAAAGCTGAAATTACAAGAAGACCAAAAAAATGTAACTATACAGTATGTAGGTTTTGCACTACAGCACTAAATGAAAGTTTAGTGTCTAGTAATTTAATATACATATTTTTTATCATTATTTATTAAAGCACTGTACTTCTCACGTGCTGTAGTTAACTCTTTTGCAACAGTTTCCTGCAATGTGCAGGAACCCGACTGGGGAATATTACGTGTGTAACAACACATATGGTATATCTGAGATTTCTTAATGTATCCTCATAAAAACTGGTAAGATGTTGTTAAAGATTATATAGAATGACATTATTTTAATTAAGTCTTTCTACTAAAAATATGTTATGTATTTATTGTAGTTATTTTCACTCAGACTCTGTATAGTTCGAGTGCAAGGTGATTTGTATTTTAAGTATAAAAATACTTTTCTTCATCTAACAGTTTTTTGAGTTTTATTTGCATAACCTCTAGAACCTAAATGAATATCAAAAGTTTTTTCAAGGTTAATTTTTTTAATTTTATTTTTCTTTTCCTCTCCATATCAATAACTGTACAATATATCATCAATATACAGTGCAATGAAATGTTTATTATTAAGAAAGAGAAAAATGTTTAAATTTTTTTTCACAGAATATCTTAAAAGATCTGCATTTGGTGATATTTCTAATTTCAGGTTTTTTCCTTTTCACATGTACTTAATTTTTAATGTTTTATTTTCCTTTCCTGTCTTTTACCATTTATTATTCATCTCGACACAAGACAACAATGCCCTTAGGGTGTAGTACAGTATCTTCAGGAGACAGATGCAAGCCTATGGCAAAATTATCTTGCACTCTTGCAAGATTGTAAGCCTTGAGAACTGAGGCAGTGTTTGAGATAAATTTAAGAAAAATGTTTAAACCTTTCAATTATGTATTTTAAAACATAAGTAATACATAATTAACTAAGATATGAAAGTAAAACCTAAATGCAATTTTACTTTCTATCCAACTATAACATATCTAGGTAAGAAACAACTATAAATGCTATTGTGGACAAAGCAGCCAACAATACTACTGGCAGTTACACCTACCCAATGATGAAAACTGAGCACCAATTTCAAAATAACTATTGTTGGATAATAATGTAAAATGAGCTCTTTTTAATGACTACATACATGTGTGTCAAGTAACTACATGTGACTTGTAAAGCTCCAGGAATAGTAGAGAAGGTGGGCATGGCACCTGTCAGGGGTTGGAAAATTTTTTCTCTAGTTTGAACAGAACTCAGCTAAAGAACTTTGGAACATATGTGTCAATAGGGCAAGTAAATGTACTTATTGTCTAGACATACATTTACCAGACTGGGGTTATCTAATTCAACGTAGAGAGTGTGAAAGTTGAGATTTTCTATAGCTCATGGGTCAGGTGACAACAAAACTGAAGTATTTTTTTAAAGGTTTATTTTGAAACAAAGGAACTAAAACTTAGATAACACAAAACTTTGAATTATAACATACATAAAATGTTGATTTCATTGACATACATTCGTAATAAAGTTATTTGATTAAATTTTGAATGTAACTTAATGACTTTGTGTAAAAAGGGATTTAAAGGGGTACCTGTTGTAAAAGGGTTAATTTGTTATGTCTCATTATTCAGGCAGTACTTATTGTGTGTCATGATTTTATGTCCATAAGTGTCACTAATTTTTAGAATAGGAGGGGGATTAGAAGGAATTAAATTAAGAGTTTACCTGATTGGTGTTGTATTGTTGACTTAGCTATTCCATTTCGATGAAGATGTTTTGTAGTTATTTTATGAATCCCTGTAACTCTCTCTGGAGATATTATTTTTATACAAGGTGCTCTACATTCTTATTTTCTTGGAATTGTGCTTATGGCAGCAGTAGCCTTCTGGATAAATCCACCATCACCATGTACTATACTATTATATATGAACATTTCTTTTATGGATATATGTATCTTTAGTATGTGCCTAGAAGAATTGGGTGGTAAGTAGAATTTGGTATTTGTCTAATTGTCAAGCTTATTTATTGATTACAATCAGCTATTTGAATATTCTCACATGGGAATTGGATTGTTGGATTAATTGAAAATAGTAATAATTGGAAACACCAATTTAAATTAGTTGATTATTTTTGTGTTGTGACACTAATTAGTTAAACTAAGTAATCTTGATTTAATCTAATGTCATAATATTTTGACTACCTGGATAATTTGGAATAATTTAAAGCACTAATTTTGATTAGTTGATTATCTTCATGACAATCAATTTAATTGTAATTTCAATTTAGAGATTAATTTACTTGACACTAATCAACATAATCAGTGCTTACAAGTAACAATTGATAATGGTGCATTGAATGATTATCTTGGAAAAGTATGTTTCTTGAGACCACAAGATATTTTCTGACTCAAAGTACCAATAAAATGTTTTGATGTTTGTGTTTTGCATTTTTCTAGGATTAAATGCAGGTGATTCCACTCGTATATTTTCTGTATTTTTGATATTTTCTTACCTTCCAGCAATGCTTCTTCCTTCTGTATTTTTCTTATAAGGTTACTGGGAATGATGAATCAAGATGCATCAATTTTGTCATAAAAGTTTAAAGTAGCAGGGGAATAAAAAAAGAAAAAAAAATGTTCAGAATGTTATGTAAGCATTTTAGTGGCTAGACATACCTTTACTCTGTAATCATTGTATTATTAAAGAAACAGAGAGCCAAAGTAGAGATTTTTCATAGCTCATTGTTCATGTGACAATACATCTGAAGTTTTAAGTAGTTTTTAAATGTTTGTTTTTTAATAAAGGACTTAAAACTTGGATAAAATAAAACTTATAATCATAACACACACATTATAATATTAAATTCATTTACATGTGTTTAATTTACAGGTGTTTAATTAAATTTTGAATGTAACACAGTGACTTGTGCAGAAAAGCATTTAAAGGGCTCCCATTGCAAAAGGTCAATAGGTTAAAAAAAAGCATTTATAATTGAATACATAAGTTCTTGTCACAATTAGGTCTGAGTTGTTAGTAAAATTTGCTAATCAGATACATTCATCTAATCAGTTATTCTTATAAAAATAACAATAAACATTGATTACTCTTACAAAAACCAAAACTTATTATAACACTAAAAATCAACTTTCCATACATCAAGATGGCCTATTGTGTAGCATTGTACTGAACAACAAACAGATATAATGGAAATATTTCCTTTAGAAGTGCTATTTTTTACTTCATAGAACTAATAGCTATTACCACTTGCCACTATTTCAAAAACTTTTGCGCATGTACCAAGCTTTGAATAAAATACCCACTTATACATGTATTTACTTGTGTGTGTATGGCAGGGGTTTGAAGTGCACATTCATGAAATTTTTATAGAGGTACATTGAAAAGTTAAATAAATAACTTTGTTATCAATATATATCAATAAACTTGACATCAAATTGTAGTTTATAATCAAAAATTTAATATTATACAAGTTGTAGTTTCTTACTATTAAATGGAAATATTTAAATTCTTAATGTTCACTTCTGTGTATCAAGTGACATATCTTCACTCAGAATTGCCTATTTTAGATTTCATTTTTATCCCACATGATCTTCTGAGTTTGGTAGAAATTATGTTGTTAACCCATAGTGTCAACTTATAGCCTCCAAGCTTCTTGCTTTACTGAGGTATAAACAAGAAATTCAAACCCACATGCTAGGCCTTCCATATCACATCCTGCCTATCATAAAATCTCAGTAATTCTTTTAGACATTTACTGTTGGATTATTTAGAACCAATAGAAAGAAAGAATTTTAATTGATACAGTTTCAGTGTGGGTAGCTCATTTATGTGCCAGGTTTTGTGAAACTTTACCTTAGTTTCATTGTTTACCATAATAGGAGCTTTACTTGACCAGCTAAGAGATTATTTTAACATATCTATAGCATCGTTAGAAAGCCACTTAATTTACAATAGTTTTAGGATATTATATTTTTTTGCATGATAATGTTTTGTGTTATAAATTGCATATTTGAAATAATTAAAAATTATTTTATGTACCACAAAGATCATTAAAAAAGCAGGCTTAAGTTTTTTTATATACTTTGTCTTTCTGATGGAAAAAAATTAGCCTAGATGTAAATGCTAACTTTTTATTCCTATGAAAGTAACTGAAATGTAAAAATTAGAAAATTAAATAAACAATTTTTCCATGATGAATGCATGCGAGCTGCATTTCATGATATAATTCAGTACTTTATTTGCACTAAACTTTTACCAGGTAATTTATTGCTTTATTACAAAGAGCAGTAAAACAATGAAATAAAATAAAAACAGATGTAAACTATTACAAGCTTGAGAATGTTTAAGATAAATAATTGTATTTGTCTGCAGTCTTTATAGAAAACAAGTTTATTTTTACTTCACATTTTTTCAACTTTCACTACAGCTAGTATTGGTGTTGAGGAAACCAGAGATAAAGTGTAAAATTTTACCAAAAATGTTTTTGGTATTCAATTAGGAGGTTCTAGGCATTATAAAAATAAAACATTAAACTCTAAGATGAAAAATATATTTTATTCTTAACATCACCTTTACTCAGACTAGTCACAGTCTGAGTCAGACTGACTCAATACATTCACAGATACATCTTTATAAAAAACACTTTATTAAGCATTTTGATTTTTTTTTTACAACATACTTGCAATGTTACCTAAAAGCTTACCAAATTTCATGACAGACTTAATAGATTCAGAAGTATAGTAAACATTGCTATGTATAGCATCATAGAAATGGGGTTGGTGCTATGAACTAGTGCTTTACATAGAGCATTAAGAAATTAAACTTTGATAACATAAAAATCTGAATTATGAACTACTTTCTAGTGACAAGTTTATTGACACACATTGATAATAAAGTTTTTGGATTACATTTTTAATTTAACTTTGTAAAATGTCAAGGAACGTGCAGTGGGCTAACACCTGTGTTGAAAGGGTTAATCAAATTACAAACTTTTGAGACATGCATTCTAGAGTCTGATATCATTTCTTAGACAATATTGAGCTTCTTGTTTATTAACCTGGCAAACAGGTTTAGTTCATTATTCTCCAATTTCATCATTATGTTAACTCTCTCTCTCTCACTATGGGCTTGGTCAATTTGACCTAAGTCCCAAATAGAACTTTAGTTTCCATACTATAACTTTTATATTTTGTTTCTTCATGAAAATTTGCAAGCTTTAAGTAAACATTACATGTCTTTTGTAGATAACAAAAACAGAATCTTTAATATAGTGTTTTTACTGAAAATTTCTCCATGAATATATGGAGTCAAACTGTTGACTGCTCTGAGTGCAAAGTGATTTTCATGTTAAGGTTAAAAATACTTTTCTTCGTCTGAGAATTTTCAAATTTCATTTGTGTAATCTTAAAACTGAAATAAATTTCAAATGCTTTTCTTTCATCAAAACTTTATATTTTATCTTTTATTTTCTCTCTCCTAACTTTATACACATTTGGTAAATTTGACTCGTAACCACCATAAAAAAATGCTAAATAAAGTTAAATTTCCTCATTTTCTTTCTAGAATTACTCCAAGTTGTAACAGGAAACTACAGTTGTTTATCCTAACTAGCTTAAAGCTTGTAACAGTATACAATTATTTCTAATTAAATTTTATTGCCCTTTGGA
>NW_013666272.1:384659-387651 GCF_000517525.1 Limulus polyphemus
AGCCTAGCTGCTTTGCGCCATAAAACACCAACCAACCAACCAACAGGAAACTACAGTTGTTTATCCTAAATAGCTTAAAGCTTGTAACAGTATACAATTATTTCTAATTAAATTTTATTGCCCTTTGGACGTGTCTAATTAATGTACCCACCACAAAAGTCGTAAGTCACTCAGTGAACATATAGCTCATGTTACCCTTTCGAATTACCTAATGTGTAAACTACTCATGAGCATAGCTCATTAAGAATTATTATTATTATTTTTCTTTACCTTATTTAATCTAACCTTATCTAACCTAATAAGTTTCTAATTTTTACTCTTTAGTTACTTTTATAATAAATAAAAAAAACACATAAAAAACAAGAAATATAGTATTTACCTGGGTATTCTTTTTTGTTTTTGTCGGCTGTCGATGAAGCTTAACCCTGTTTTTTTATACTTATGGTACTACTACAATAGATAATTTTTTATTTAATTGAATAATGCATCTAATAACACAGAATGATAACATGTAAAAAGCAAATAATGCCCTATGACTATCGTAATTCTTCTGGCTTTCTAACTATGCGATAAGAGCCATTAAAAATTTAGCTAAACTTGTTGATGTGTTTTCCTTGGGAATAATGTTTGAACTAGAAGTGAAACAGACAATTTTCTATATAGAAAAAAATTAATATGATACATCATTTAACAGGTTAAAACTTTGTCCTTATATTGGTTATAAGTAATATTGTATTATGCTTAGAGAGAACTATTGGCAATTTGTGAAAGAGAGGATGTGACAAGTGGGTCTGATTTTCTAGTTTATGACTTTGTAAACAAATAAGATTGAAGGCTATAAAATTATGCTTTGTATAGTAATAAGTATATTATAATGAGAATTTTTTATTAAATTGTGTATTTCTTGGTGGGGTGGTACATAAATAAGAGAAGAGGGAAGACATAGAGAGCAAATGTCACAATTCTCATACTAGGGGAGATTGAGGATTTAAAAAATATTTCCTCATAAAATTAAGAACTTAATACCTATTAAATACTAAAATTTGATTTATTAAATATAGTTTGGTTCTATGTTTATTCGTATAGCATTATAATAATATAAACTGAATTTAGAATGTAACTAAAAAAGTCATGACATGCATTCTTTGATTTGCCGATGGCAAGAGGGTTAATGACCAATTCCTATGTACTTTGGATACACCAGACCAGCTTTAAAAGAATGTATGGTTTCAAGGATCATGTGTATTATGCATTCATGTATTTTCAGTTTTGACATCTCCTGTTATCCTGAAATTCCTCAGCAGGAGCTGTTCACTGCTACAATGACAACTTGAAGTACTTACAGTTATTGATGTTACTGCCATTATGCACCAGATTCCATTTTGATCTTGTTTATAGGATTCCCAACCTCCTACTTCTTATGTTGCTTCAGGTACACATGCCATTTCTTTAGACTCATTTTGATTAACTGTTTCCACAACATGCTTTTGCTTGTGGTTTCTCTATTCCTGATGAGAATCAGGTAATCCCACCTTCATCCTTTGCTACTTTAACTATACAGGTATGTGACATTCTTTCTCCTCTTATCCACCTTGGCCTCAGTTTCTTCTGTCTTGTTTCAGTTTTCTTGGTTTTGGGGTTCTCCCACTGTGCAAAGTGGATTCCATTTGCTGAAGACCATATATATAGGTGGTTTCTCAATGGTTTTTCCAGATCTTCCTCTCTCAACCTCCTCTATTTTCCCTTTTTCCATCTTTTTTGCCTCGGATCTCTTGCATATTTGGTTCCTGGAGGAGTTGTGTCCTCTGTCCAGGTTACGAGTGCTATGATTTTACTTCTTATCTTTTTGTCTTTCTGAAGATGTGAGATTGGAAACCTGTCACTCATAAATCCATTTTGGTCATTCTTAGTTTCAAAATGGACAGTTTTCTTACCCTAAGGTGAGTGATTTCTCTTGGTATGTTGATGACCAAGACTGATGTCTCGAATGCTTTTCTCCATTCCCCAATTTGTCCAGCTGCCCATTGCTTCTTTCAGTTTGTCCACAGTGGTAAAATATTTCAGTTCAAAACCCTTCCCTTTTGGTGGCTGCAGCTCCATATGTTTTTAATAGAGTCTTAGGGACTTTTATGTCGCGGATGCAATCCTCAGGCTTATGGTTCCACTGCTCTATGGATGATTGGCTCCTATTTCCCAGTTGAGTTAGCAGTAAGTTTATGGATGTGCAATGCTAAAATTTGACATTCACTTGTGATAGATAGAAAACAGCCTGTTGTGTAGCTTTTTGCTAACATAAATATATATATATGGTGCTAACTTGGTTTGTAGCTATTTTTATCTCAATTCACCTGTGGGTAAGCTCAACCTTCAATATTTCTTTGAGACATGGAACTTCTGGTTATCATAAAACCCTCATGTATCCTTCTTTTCTTATATGACAGATTTTATCACTTTTGGGGACTCTCTCTTTTCTTGACTCCCTTGTTCCTCTTGGATGCTCTCATATGTGTTCCTTTCAGTGGACTGTGGCTAATCAGTGAGTTATGCCCAGCAATCCACTTTCTTCTCTTGTATCTCTCCCTTTTTTTTATCTATTGTTGTCATGGTGGCTCAATTGATTCCTAATGACCCAGGGCATCTCTTTTTCCCTACCTTGCATGGACTTGCATTTGTTCAGCATTATAGCCTCTCTGTTTAGGTGGGATGTGGTTCTAGACATCTGCATTATTTTTGGGGACTAGTTTTGAAATGAGCAGTATCACCATATCAAAATCCTTGGGATATTGACTGCTCGACGAGGTTACTTTCATCTTCTACCTTGTCATCTTATTATGATCCATTCAGACAGCTCCATTGTTGTTTCTTATATCAGCCGACAAGCAGGCACTCACTTTCTGGACCTTTGTTTTTGAATTTAGGCATTTTCTTTTGGGTCCACAACTGTCACAATCGGTTGTCAGCCTGTCATTTCCCTGGAGCTTTGACCTTGGTG
>NW_013666272.1:388399-393794 GCF_000517525.1 Limulus polyphemus
TGGCAAATTGACTATCCTACTTAGACACGATCCTTCTCCCAGTAGATTTACTCTCACTTGGTAGTCTTTCTTGAGGCCTTTGCAACTCCCTTTAACATCGTGTTTCTATTTTTTTTTGGTTTCCCTTCTCAGATGATAGGTATATTCATAACTTCCTCTTTCACTTCTTCCTATTTCTGTTACCATCAGTTACAGAGTTGCTTTGTGTGTGACTTTTCATCACTTCCCTGGCCTTTCTCCATTTTGCCTTTGGTTCTTTTGGATCTCTTCAAAGCTTTTCTTGTCAATCATTCTCCTCCAGTTTCTTTTTTAACTGGAACCTCTGTTTAGTTCTCAGGGCTCTTTATGTTCCTGTTCAAGCCATTGGTCATCTGTTCCCTGTACCATCTTTCTTTTAAGGCATAGTTTATTCTCCTTGTTACTTGCTAGACATATTGCTTTAAAATTTTTCCCTTGGACACCTCCTGTACTCCTTAACACAGGAACAGATTAATTTTATTCCCTCACTGCTGATGCTCTTGGGCTGCTTAGGGATGGGTTGATGTTCTTTCTAATCGTTCCTTCTTCCCTATGTAATTGTTAAGATCCAAGTCGCCTCCTTTGTTTTGTACGGGTAGTTCAGTGCTAACTTATTAATACTGCTACCTTTTAAGGTAGTCAACTGTGTCTTTTCTTGTGCTTTTCCTCTTTCTCTTGTGACTTATCTCCTTCCACTTTGAACAGTTTTGTTAAACAGTTTATCCAGTAGTGTATTCTGCTATTGTCTCTTTCCATCAAATATGTCATCTCACAGCTTATTTTGCCTGTAGCCTTTAACATCTAGATGAGATCTTGCAGGTGGGGAATTGGATGACTCCCAATACCTTTGTTTCACATTATTTGTACAACATTGTGGTTTCATCTGTCTCCCTCTAGTTGCCATTCTTCATTGAATCTCTTAGAGGATCCCACAACCACCTCATTAATTCTCTCTCACTCTATATATATATTTATCAATAGTTACTAGAATAAGCAGTTGCAGGGAGATACATCCCAGATTTGTTTCCAATAACTATTGGTAATGGCATATTTCATAGTGTAGGTTAGAGTGCAGCCTTTACTACACTTTTAGGTAACATCACAGCTCTACTTCCAAACAAGATGATGGAACCCACCATGTGGGCAGTGTTGACTCAAAGGGAATATTTTTCTCTCAAAATCCACATGGAGTAAGAGATGACAAATAGTGTTCAGCCCACTGTTGAGATAGGCTTTTTTTGCAAGACTGTTATGGAAGTATATGTACATAAAACTTCAGAAAAATAGAAGAGAAAATAAGGAAAGCAACAGGTGTGATCCTGCTCTCTCACACCTGGCTAGTACCTAATGCTCATATTTGGAGTTACTCATGTGGGACCTTATACAGAGGTGATGATTCCTGTTTGGTCCAAATATCTCTCGGGTGTTCTTCCACACTCATATTCCCCCCATTTTCTTCTAGTGGAGTAAAAGCAGAACTCTTGCTTTCCCAGTCCCAAGTTGCTAGTGAGGTTGAAATGGTGAGTTCCTCTTCAAGTTGGTTTAATCTCATTCATATGAGACCAGGTGGACACAACCCTCAATCAGAAGTAGGGTTGTTGTGTTACCTAGAAGTGTAGTAAAACCTACTCTCCTACACTATGAACTAAGCCATTGCCAATGGTTATATCAGCCAGATGGGTCTTAAGTTTACATCAGGAAACAGTTCTGGAATGTATCTCCCTGTGTCTGCTTATTCTGGTAAGTATTTCTTTATGGCCACACGACACACCCATGCTCAGCCAATTGTCTGAGATGTACTAGCCATTTCAGCAATCTTTACATCCTGCTAACACATCATCACCAGGCAGAAGTTTCTTTTGTCAGTACATTTTACTCTACCACTTTTATTGGGCAAAGAGTATTCCCTGCATGAGAAGTATGCTTTCGCCCACTGAATGATGCACCCCCCCCCCACACTAACACCTCCAGTAGGTGACATGCTCCGTGAGTTTTCCATTTCTGATGCTATAATTTCAGAAATGAGCTCATTCATTGTAATTTATTTATATAAACTGGCTCTTCCACCATCTATTTTATGTACGATTCTTGCTATCACTTGTGTGAGAGGTAAGTAGTATTTCTGAAGTTAACATTTTCCTTTACATGGAAATGTATATGAGATAGATACTCACTTTTCCACATAACCTTCAATCCTTTATCCCCACTTTGGTCAGTGTTTTTTTGCTGTGTCTAGAATAAGCCTGTGTTGAAACTTGAGTTCATTAAAGTAGCTAGAATATATTGTTTCAGAAGAATGTAAAGTAATAAGATCAGTTGTATAGCATTATATATATACTGAATTTATGTTTAAGTACATTAAAAGAATGTACGAGTTTTAAAATGTTATTAACTGTCAAATGAAAAGTTCCTTTTAGTACAGTTATAAGAAAATCTGCTTTTAATACTAGGTGAAAGAATTATACTAATGAATTCAGAATGATCTGGAATGGTAAAATTTGCTTGAAAGTAAAGATTTGATGAGTGAAGAAACAATTATTTCTTACAGTTCATTAGAAACTAATTGTTTGTTATACAGAAAGATGAAATATTAAAAAAGAAATGAAAAAAAATGACTTATGATGATGTTACTTGTCAAGAATCAGAAGAAAGGTAATTCTTCTAGGCCCATTTAAATTCTAGCAAATCTTCAGTCTTGATGCTATTGATCATTCCAGTGTTTTATACAGAACAATATTCAGATGTATATGTGAATAAATTGTGACAATACAGAAGAAGGTTAGAAGAATAATTAACATAATAGTTAAGGGAGCCTTAGTTGTACTCCATTGGTAGCTGTTGTATTACCTTACAGATTACAACAATGGGTTGTTTAAAAAGAAAAAAAAGATGATGTAGTTTGGAATTTCAAGTAGAAACAGGTTTATTTTTCCCAATATCTAGATATTCATATGAAGGAGGTAAATATACATCCACATGTGTTTTTGAATTCTCTAAGGTTTTAAATTTCATTGTTCGAATTAAATCAGTAAATTCATATATAAGGGTTTCATTGGTTGAATTAAATCAGTAAATTCATATATAAGGATTTCAATGGTTGAATTAAATCAGTAAATTCATATATAAGGGAAATGTAAAGTTCTATTTATTTCACTGTTGAATCCGTAGTTGTAATGGGACACAGTTCGTTATTTAATTGTATATCGGATAGGGATGTTTTAAACCAATATTATTTACTGTTTGAGTTATTTAAAAAGTGCTAGTAACTGGTGTCTCATTGGTTGGTTCAGTTATAAATGTGCAGAAGAAAATAGCTGAGTTAAAAATTACTTTATGATATGTTGAAAAGTGGGGTTTAAAAATGAAACTAAAATTGTTTTGTTGGAGAAAGAGTATTTTAAAGATAAATGAAGTGTTTTTTATGTTGTGTTTTTGTTTCTCTTCTGATTGCCTAAGGCTATCAAAACTTTGTGGGTGTGATGACAACATCTTAGTTGGCTTAAAGATTTACATGTATGTCACAAGTTGAACAATGTGCTGTGTAAAGTAGTTATTTGTAAATTTACTATGTTAAAATTAAATCTATTTTATGATTTGGTGTTGATGCCGATGGATTAATTTTTTAAAAAATTTAAAAATTTGTTTTTAGATTGTTAAATGCTATGCAATGTACATGAGCAATATTGAAATATTTGTAAACAGAATTTTTTTTTTAAAAAGTACTTCAATGTGGTTTATCCTATGAAAAAATATTTGTTGAAAATCTGTCTTATAAAAAGTTATCTTTACAAACTTAAATTTTGTTTCTTTTCAGTGTAACAAAAACCACACCTTTTAATTTTTATTTCAAGCAAGCATGGAACTTTAATCTGCTTAGTGTACGGGTGTATTTTGTTGTGTTCATTGTTTGGTACATACTTCAGTTATGTTCTGAAATTGAAACAAAATGACTTATTTTTAAACTTTTAAAGTTTTTTTTTTGTGACAAAAACTATCACTTAGTGTTATTTTTGAGGTTAAATCTGGCTTTTAGATGTTATTTGGTAATTCAGGACTGGGTTTCCGAAGACCAACAATTCAGGTGTTATTGATTTTTATTTTATTCTTGACTGTTGTTCATATACATATGTATTTTATAATCATTCAATTTGTCAGTGTTATTTTGGAAACTGTTATCTGTAATAAAGATTAATGTCAAATTTATTTTTAAGATATTTTTTTGGATTTATTTTTCCCATTGTTCCAGGGATTTTGTTATTGTAATAAGAAGTGAAAACTTTATTGTGGTATTGTCAGAATAACTTGACTCTTTTTATTATCTAGGTAAAATATTTTTTTTATTATGTAAATGAATATATCTGATTAGAATAAATTTTCCATAATTATTTCTGTGTTTTAAATTTCCAAAGCATTGTAATTTTCTAATACTTTTTAACTTAATACCTGGATGTGTCAAGACAGTTTAATTTTGGTTTAATACAAATTCATTTGAGTGTTTTTATCTTCCTTAGCAGAAGTATTTTGACTCTGGAGACTATAATATGGCTAAAGCAAAGAGTCAGAAGGCTCGTGTTCCAGCAGCACCAATTGTTAGGGAGTCAACAGGTGATGCTATACCAACTCCAGATGTTCTTCCCACTCGAAAAACTTCTTTGGTTCAGAGCAAATTGGCAACAGAACTTTCTTAAATTTAAAATCCTTCTGGGGATAACTTTTAAGTGCCCCAGATTGTCTGGATTATGAGGAGGAGTTTGTAGGAGATTGAAGATTGCTTCTGTCATGAAAGAGTAAAAACTCAATAATGTGAAGCAGATTGTAACTCCCCCTTTGTACTTGTCTGTACATATGAATTGATTGTACTTGCTGGCTTTTCTTAATCCTGGACATGTGAAAAACAAGAATTACACTCTGTGTAACCTGTTCTGCTTGTGTTACTGGTCTTACAATTGTACTTCCAGTATCCTGATCTAGTTTTAGCTTTAAGTATCTAAACATCTCAGAAAGAAAACACTATATTAAAACATAAACTTTAATTTCTGTTTTTCTTTTCCTGTAGCAAGAATTTTTATTTCTTATCTTAGACCAACAAATGTATATTGACTTTTGCTTTGAACATTTGATTCTTAATCATTACTGTTGTGTTTAGAACTTAGCTGTGGTTTTTACATGTATTCTACATTATCCAGTAGGTTTGTGTTGTGAGTTAATTTGAGGATTTTTTCTGTCTGTAATAGCCTCTTGTAAGTTGAATACCAAAATTTTCTAATGGTGGATGACATTTATATGAAGTAATTGTGTAAAGGGTGTAAGCTGTTTATGTGCTGTAGAAATTGTGGATTTTAGGTGAAAAATTAAATAAAATTCTATAGTCTACACT
>NW_013666272.1:394762-427002 GCF_000517525.1 Limulus polyphemus
AGCACATAATATTGGTTTGAAATTGCTCTCTCTCTCTCTCACACATACACACAAAAACCTAGAATATATATTTTAGTGTATGTACTGTTAAACTTAAGAGCTGTTCTTGTGATCTCATGAAGCCAGAGTATCACAGAAGAAGGAAGATATAAGTAGATTTTTCTAATTGAATTTACACCTATAAATACAGTAACAGTAGCTAAACTTTATGTTAAATGGTGATGGAAAAATAGTGTGCAGTAGCTGAACTAGTAGTTTGAAATAGCTGTAATTTTGCTGGTTAAGTACTTGGCTGCTAAGTGACCTACTAACATGTCTTTGAATGTTCAGTGTAAATGGTTTGTAGTTAGTAAAAGCAAGAATAAAAAAAACTGTTGCAATACAGTGTTATAAGAGTTTATTTGTAAATAAAATTTCAGTTCCTGAAGTTGTTTCTTGTTTGGTTATATAGTGAACATAATTTAAAAATAAAAAAATTAGGCAACTAATTTTGATTTTTACTGTGATTACTGAGAATTTTGAAGTTTTCTCATGCTTCTTTTAGCACACTTGCATCAAGTTTCATGCTCTTAATAGTTCTGTCAGTAAACTGGCATTCATTAATCATTACAGTTGGTCTAACAGAAATATATGGCAATTTTCAAGTATGTGTTCAGGGATGTTTATTGAGGTAAAATATTTTGGGGTCTGTATTACAATTTCATGAAACATATATAGGAATCTTGCTGTTTTTTAAAACTCTTGGAATATACATGTATGGTATCTTTATTACCATTATGTACTGATAAAGAACTATTACAACTCTCAGTTTCTGTATTATATATGGTTTTTACTTAACAGTGATGTGTAAATCACCAAATATGCCAAAAGGAGAAAGTAAAAAAAAAGTTTTCATCACAAATGTAGGATTGACTAATTTTGTAATAGATGAGCAGTACGTGTGTGTGTGTGCGTGTATGTGAAATATCAGAGTAATGTATTTTTGTGAATAGGTTTAATAAAGGTCTAATTTATGTCCTGTGTTAGTCCCAGAAGTCAACTGTGTGTAATATTTTGTTTATTTGAAACATCTTTGATTTAGCCGTATAATTGTCCTTAATTCTGATACAGTCTAACCCCCTCTCACACAAAGCTATCTTGATCTTCTTCCTGCTGCCTAAGCATTGTTAAAAATTTTAATGCTCAGTGAACCAGTCTATATACCCCACAAATTTTGTGCCATTTTTGAAACATGTATATAGCATGTGACCACCCTCCACCAATAGTATTGTGTATTAGAACAGATAGCTCCCTCTGATGTTCCCACTCAATTCCCACTTTCTTGATCGGCAAGGCATTGTATAGATGTGTCTTTTCGCATGTGACTACCGTTTATGATTGTGCTTTGGTGACATTTCAATTTTTTTTCAACAGTTTTGTTTCACTGTGTTTGCATTCAATTATTAATTTTTTCTTCTTATTTATTTATTACCGAATTACAAAGGAACTAAGAATGAATTCATGACTCAATGTATTGGCTATGGAAGTTCTGTTACGGTCGACAGGGTTACTGGTACAACTACCTAGGCATTGGGTTCAACTTTATTTGCAGAGGAGGTACAGGCCTTAATTTGCAAGGAGCTAGATTCATATGTTCAGCTGGTAATTTCTACTTCTTTTCTACTTTACAATGTTTCTGATGATGACTACTATCAAGGAAAAGACAGTTTGGATTCACTTTTTCTGTCGCCTTCTTATTTTGGTCTGTAACACTTTATGCCTCATTAGGAGATTTTACCTTCCTCTCCTTTTTTTACAGCTAGTTGATCATGTATGTGGTATATTATATTTCCTCTATCTCCGATGGTGCCTTATCATCCTTATTGGGTGAAATTCCATCTTCTGAATTTTTTGTTCTTTTCCCTTCTCCTGACATAAGGGTTCATATGCAGTGATTTATAAACCAACTGCAGACGGATGTTGGCATGCCCTGTTCCCCTTGCCTGTTGGATTACCATGCATTGGCATACCATAGCTCTTGAGAACCATATTTAGATTTTCAGCAACTGGATCCTCTCTTTCCTCTTTGGGGTTCAACTCCTGAGGCTAATTTTTAAATTAATCAGGCACAATTCTCAAAGATTTGCCCTTCACTCTTCTTTATTTTACAACACGTCTTCCCTCCATTTATTGTCTGAGGCTTTTTGTTGCTCTCTGGATCTTTTTTCTGATGAACTCGGGTCCCTCCTTTGGTCCTTGTGGCTTGATTACTGGCCTCTGACCTTTCCTTTAATACCTGGCTACTGTGCTTCTATAGAGGGTTGGGATGTTAACCTTGGCTCCCAGGAGATTTCTGGTCTCTGTCTGGTCACAAAGTCTTCTCTCCTTATCAGCATTCTCAAACTTGAGGTGATTCATCGAGCTATGCCCCACTTCTTCTCTTGTGGAGGAGGGTGGTTATGGTACAATCTGACAACTGTACAGTGGTCACTTATATTACCAAGCAAGGGGGTACCAAATCCAGTTCTCTGTGTTTTCAGATCCTTAATCTCCTTTTCTGGGCCCCACAGTCACCACCTTGTGGTCTTCTTACTATGTTCCTAATGCTTTGAATCTGGTTGTGGATCAATTACCTTGACCCAACAAGATTCTCCCCACAAAGTAGTCCCTTGATCCATGGGTCTTTTGGTAAGTGTGTTCATGGCTGGGGACATCTCATATTGATGTCTTCGCCACCTACTGGCACCACACCTGTTAGCTCTAGAGGTGGACTCATTCAGTCAAGATTGGAGGAGTCTTCACATCTATGCTTACCTTCCTATCCCTAATCTAAACCATTTCATGTGTAGTCCTCCTGATGAATCTGTTTTGGTTGGTGCAACCTTGGTTCCCACAGCTCTGTCCTTTACTTGTGCACCATCCCCTACCCATACCTCTGTCTTGGTCTCTACTCTGTCAACCTCGGTCAAACATCATTCATCCAGACGTCACCACCACCCATCTTCACACATGGCTTTTATCAGGTCTCCATGTGTTACATTTTTACTTTCCCAATCCATAAGATCTTCTTCCATGTGAATTTACTAAAGGCAGTGGTTTACCTTCTGCCTTTGATCTCTTCAATGTGATTTCCATCCTTCCTGCCCCTTTGTTCCTTATATTTCTCAATTCTTCACCTGATTGTTTGACAGAGGCTTGTCCACTTCGATCATGTTTAGCTATTTGGGTAGCCTTGTCGATCACCTTCCGTTTCTCCAAGTTTTAAGGTTTTGTCTTCCCCCTGTCATTTCTTTCCTTTTCCACACCTTTCTTGTGCTGTATCCTCCACGTTCCTTTGAATTGCCTGATTGGGATCTTAATGTGGTTCTTTATGCCCTTTTCCATCCTCCCTTTGAACCTTTATCAGTGTGTTCCATATACCATCTCTCCCTCAAGACCTATTTCCTTCTCCTTCTAACTTGTGGACATTGTTGTTCAGATATTTATACCATTAATCAGAGCTCTAGAAATGATTTTAGGTCCATGAGTATTTACTCCCTGAAATCCAACTCAATGCTGAAAAGCAAAATTTCAATGAGTATTTAAAACAATTCACCTTTTTTTCTCCTTAAAGTACAAATTCTTCTTACATATTATAAAGCCTAAGGCTTTGGCTCTTTGATATGTAAATATTTGTACCTTAAGGAGAAAAACTGTTACATGTACAAATCATTACCTTGACATTGCTTTGCCACATAGAGGTAGTCTTCTGTCTAAAGGTAGAAAAATGCCATTCTTTCTTAAAGTACACCCTGCAGTCTTATGCCACAAACTGGTCTGTTAGTTTGACAAGCCTGCTCAAAATCTGATATGACTAGCTTAAGTCTTTACATCACAGTTTAATGAATATGATAACTGAGTTTAAATTTGACTAGTATCTTTCACTTCTTGTGTCTAAGTCTTTTACAGCTCTGCCTCTGCTAAGTAATATACTCTTAGCTTTGACTAGATTTAAAAGATTCCAGCACTTCCTGTGTATGATTACCAAGAACTTTAACTATTAAACAGCATAAACATCTATAACATGTTAAACTAATATTTTGTATTTGTTCAACAAATCCTATGGCTTCTTAACCTTAGGCATATATGGTTGACAAAGCCATCTCTTTCTTCTTTTCTTTTTTATAACCCATAGCCTGACTGCTCTAACTGGATAATAATTTGATAACTGAATATTACTCATTTGGATATTGAGAAGACTGTCTAGAGTTTCTGCTTTTAATGAACATCTGTATTTGTTTTTCTATTCTATTTTGGGGACTGAAACTCCTCTTGCACTCAACACTTGTAACAGCTAAACTTTGAGCTATTGTACACAGTTTTGCAAACTCAGGCAGCACTTCTTTATGCAGTTATATAACCCTCTGTCACAGACTCAGAGTAGGTAAATGTTTTGTATGAGCCTGAAATCATACCTTTTAGCATGGGCCACTCTTGCTTGAGTTTTTCTTTGTCTAAGAGTTTGCTGACTTGTTTTTGTTCTTCTCTTTGTTCATCCTACCCCTGGAGACTGCCATGAACAATATTTACTGTTTGGTCAGTTCCATATAACAGTGCAAGAGCTTCTTCACTTTTAGCAGTACCTGGTGAATTTACCACCACTGGTTCCAGCAAGAGGCTAAAGTCTTTAAAAATCTCACTGTCTTCTTTTTTTGAATCTGTGTTTTATATTCTTTTTTTAGACTTGATATATACCTATTTTTCTGGCTTGACAATTCATTTTCAATGTTTTCAGAATACGTCTTAATGATTAATTTGTTTGTTCATAAAAGCAATAGTTTTTCCTTCTTCTTCTCTAGGTTCTATGCAGTCTCTCATGCTCTTTACAGCATTTCCATCTCCTGGTTCTAGAAAATCTAACTTAGCTATTGTTGCTTCTATCAATGGGTGTATTTCACTAAATACCAAATTTTGTTTTTATAACTGCTCACTAAGCATTGCAAGAACATCATGAATATTTAGCATAAATTACACTAGCATCACTGTCTTATATTTTGAAAAGTATTTGTGCAAACCAAGGTAGTAGCATTTTTCTCTTCTGCAAAGTTTGAAAGGATAACCAGGACTGAGTTATAACTCTCATATGGGTTGGGCATGGCCAGGTGGTTAGGGTGCTCGACTCGCAATCTGAGGGTTGCGGGTTCGAATCCCCGTCACACCAAACATGCTCACTCTTTCAACCGAGGGAGCGTTATAATGTGACGGTCAATCCCACTATTCGTTGGTGAAAGAGTAGCCCAAGAGTTGGCAGTGGGTGGTGATGACTAGCTGCCTTCCCTCTAGTCTTACACTGCTAAATTAAGGACAGCTAGTGCTGATAGCCCTCGTGTAGCTTTGCGCAAAATTCATAACAAACAAACAAACTCATACACAGCTTCAACAGCATTTTAAAGCCCAAGCCATCTTATGCTATGTGGCTCTTTTATTGTAAGTTCAGGCTCACCTAACAGTTTTTGAATACTGTTGAGTTTTGAAGTACAGTTACTTGACCCATTCATGAAATAATACAGAGAGTTAAAATTATCTCTAAATGTCTTGAGATTGTCCAACTTTTTAATTTAATCTGTCACTGCTAAGTTTAGGCAATGGACAATAATACAATGGGTTTGTACTATAAAGGGGGAGTACTTTGATCTCATCTGCACACCAACACCTGTCTTTGCTAGAGAAACAATCTTAGTTGGGTCAGGTGACTGACAATGGTGTGAGCTTTTTCGTTCTCAGTGGCTACACTTGTTAAAAACTTTGTTACTGCTTCAACATTCTTCACATACCTTATAAATACTGCTAAATGTTACTTTATTGAAAAATATGTGCTTTCATCTATCATTATTGCATATGTCTCGGACTGAAGGATTTCTTCTACAAGTGAACCTCTGAATAACTACTTATACCTGACTGTTTATTGTTACAAAGCTTAAATTCTTATATTTGGTATTTACTCCATTAAAATTCTTGAACTCAAGTAAACTGTTAACTTTATCAGATGGCTACATAAAAGGTTGTACAAAACAATTTACTGTCATCATCCAATACATAGATTGAATTATCTTCTTTGTCAACATCACTGTCAATACATTTTACTCTTGTCTCCAGATTTATTAATTAAACCTTTCTCGGCCTGCTGGTGTTCTGAAGACAGCCCATGCCTCTCAATACTGTTCTTCTGAATATTAGGTGATCCCTCATTCACTCATATGCTTCTCATTTCTCTGTATGCAAATGCTGCACTTCAGTCTCTTATCTATCCCTTCACCAACCACCACTAACCATAAGAATTTTTCTTCCAAGACTGAATTGTGTTTTCAGAAATGGTAGTTCTAAAGTGTTACTTTGCTGTTTGATTGTCAAGTTCAGTGCAAGAAATGATGAGATCATCTACAATTTTGTGAATGATCTTTGCACTGTCTTCAGTTTTATCACCTCGAGTGAAATATTTGTACATTGAGCTTGTATTTGTCGCATAATTCTTCAGTTGTCCTGGTTGCACACTAAACTGTCTATGAGACAATATTTTTGTAGTCCATGTATTGTGAGTGCTCGATAAACTTGACAAATATCAATAGGCTTTTGCCGACTCGGGTTGCATCAGACTGACTGGTTCTGCTAAAATTGAAACAGCATGTTTATTTACCTGGATAGTGGGAGACCAGTCGTGCGTGCTTGATTACCTTACATAAATTTATGCCAGATAGAGACAATGAATCCATACTGGCCAGTTTGCAGAGTATTTGTGTTTGCCTAGATGTGATTTTTAATACGTTTTTTGAGAAAAAATATGCCTGAATATGCAGTATGTGACCTTTTCTAGAGCTTTGATTAATATTAATAGAATCCTCTACCATTCCTCTTATGTCATCCCATGTCCAGATTGGTCTTTCCTTCCTAAGACCTCTGCTGCCTGTGAAGGCAGTTCGGCTTTCACACCCATTTTTTTACTTCCATCTCCACAATGTTTTTTTGCATCAAATTTGTCATACCACCATGTCTTTGGCTGCCATCTTTGCCATCCGTTAGAGGAAATTGTTCTGGCTGGAATGTGGACTACCCCCAATTCCTTTGTAGCTCATTATCTGTACAATCTGGCTATATCTTTCTGGGGTGGATATTGTCTCCCTTCCATGGCAATTTTACACACTTCTCTTTGCCTTTGACTGGGGTAAGTCTTTTCACAACATTTAATATATGTTTTCTTTTCAGGGACCCTCTTTGCTGCTGCTAATGGGATCCCACTCTTTGGCAGGTGTTGCCTGGCCAGATGTGCTTTAACTCAAACCCACACTATATACCAGTATATAATACTCACTGTAGAGATGGGATATTCTGCTTGACCACTAGTGGCATGCCTAGTGGTATATACATATGTATCTCACAGTATATGCAAGTTTCACTCAGTGGTAGACCATAACTCCTGGACTTTCATGAGTAAAGTAGGAGTGGATTTCTGCCCATCCTTGCTGACTCTTTGATTGCATAAATTGGGGATGGTCTGCTTTTCAAAGTAGGGAATTGTTGACATCCATTGCACTTTCTCCATTGTTATGTTCTTCTAGTCTCCCAACCACATTTACTTCCCCTTATTTTCACCAAGTCCTTACCAGTTCCCAGTAACTGGGGTAATGGACCAAGAAGACTTCTTCCTGAGTGTGAAGTAGAAATGTACCTTACAATATAACCACACATTTATTCACTCAGTGAGAAAATGTCAAAGCTGGGTTCCCTTTCCCCTGGATGCTTATTCCCATGTGGACTGAATGTCAGTTGGATCAGGACCAGCCTACACGTGATCCTCCACTTAATGCTGGGTTCAGGATGACACCGCCCTGTTCCCATGGTTGAGTGCAGATGAGGTTCCTTTTCTCATTATTTCCAGTTGCAGGAGGTTTCCTTCCCTGCTCCTACGGTTGAGTTTGGGAGACTTTGTCTGCTTCATAATACTGGTAACAGGACATACGTACACTGGTCTTATAGTTGAGGAAATGTTCTACATCCTCTTCATAATTCTAGGCACAGGATGTGTCTTCACTGCATTTATGGTTGGTTTAGTTACAATTTCTGCTCTTAATACCAGTTGGAGGTATTAGAAGTGTGGAAATGTTTGGGAGATGATGGAGTCGAGGTGCTGTGGGATCTGTTGAGGAAGGTTTATGAGCAGGAGAAGATACCAGATGAGTGGAGAGATAGCATGATCATACCAATATACACTCGACTCTGAAATAAGCCATAGAATCCAGTCGGGATGGAGAAATTGGAAAAATGCGTCGGGAGTGCTATGCGACAATAAGATCAGCGCAAGGGTGAAACGAGAGGATTAGAGGAACAATTAAAGTGGTGGAAATATCGAAGAAAGTTCAGGAGAGAAGATTGCAGTGGTATGGGCACGTGATGAGGAGAGAAGATGATTATATAGGCAAGAGGGTTTTGGAGGTGGAGGGGAGAAGGAAGAGAGGAAGACCAAGGAGAAGATGGAAGGATTGTGTGGATGTAAATATTAGAGAGAGAGAAAGGCCTTGTTGGGGACGAATACAAAGACCGAGGAGAGTGGAAACGTGCTGTCAAAAATAGCGACCCCGTATAGATACGGGAAAAGCTACAGAAGAAGAAGAATACCAGTTGGAGGTATTGCCCTGTTTTTATGGTTGAGTTGAGGCAACGACACGACTCTGTAATGCCAGGTTTGGTTTGTTGTACTTCTTGCTCCTATGGTGGTTTGGGAGTTTGTTCAGTTTTGGCCAAATGCTAACTTCCTCTTTGTAATTCCAGTTGTTTGACGTATGACGCTCTGTTTACTTACAGATATATATATCACAGTCCACATGCACTAGCTACAATGTTTATGTTACTTCTCATTTCCTACAATGACTCTTCACCTATGGGATCCGTCTGGTTTCTGTGATGGTGGATGATTTGAACTTGCTCCATTTTTTCCTATAGATTGCACATCTGAGACTGAATTCAGCTCATGCAAATCCTTTTTTTTCTGCCTGTTTCATTTCCTTTTTCTGAGGTGAAGAGCATACCTGTTCCAGAAGTAGTGGAGTGCCCAGCATGCATGTTTCAGTATTGTCTCTGAGCACATGAGTTATTTCTAGGCAGTCACTTTCCACTTGGTTTCAATGTTAGGTGCCTACACCAGACCCTTCACTGTTTCAGTGTGGGATTCTATCTTTGTGTGATAGGAGGTAAGACCGAATTGGAAGTTAACATTTTCTCAAAGGTACGTACCTATTATCTATTTTAGTATTTATCTTACTGTGCAAAGCCACAATAATCTATCATTATTATTTTGCTATAAATATGAATTTTTACTTTAAACTACATTTTAAAGATTTCCTTGTTAAGGTTCCTTTTGATTAAGCGACTAAACTGAATAAATGTACAACCCTTTAGTTTTTTTGTTGTGTGAAAATTGTGGATGCTGTATCTCTAATGTGAAACTGTGTGTAATGGACCCCCCCATATCTTTAAGTCAGAGAATACCCAAACACAAGTAATATCAACATATACCTTATAATTGTTAGCAATAATTTACAACTGGTAAACCCGAAAAGAAGAATGCTTCTCTAGTTGCTGATGTGAGTTTGCTGTATATACAACTTATATATGCTTATTAACATTTGGTATTTATTTGGTGATTTAAAATTTATTATCTCAGTGATACATAAAGAAAATTTATTCTGTAAGTTTTGATATATTTCATGGAGGTATTTGCATTTTAGCATGTAGTAAAGTTTCAAGATTAATGTTAGCTGTCATCATTAAGGAATAGCTAGTTATGCAGTCTGTAGATAGGTTCAATATACATGCATATATAACTTTTTTCACCTCCTCATCTATGGACTTTTTTTATTTATGAAAAGACTTAATTCTGTTTATATATATGAGTAACTGAAAAATCTTTTTAGAGTGCTTTTAAGATTTGCACTTTGTAAAAATAACTTTATATCTTTTTCTTCTTTAGTATTTGTGCTTATGTTTTCTACTTTTTTTCAAGGTTACTACATTACATACTTTTCTTTAAGGTCATTAATTGTATCTCTTCAAAATTTTAAACATTGGAAGTTCTATGTTATTTTAAGTCTTATTTTCATTTGATTTACTAAAGGAGTTACAGTAATTTTTTGTTTAGGTAAATAATAATATTCTTATAGAAATATCTCCTTTTCTTTCAACAGGCAGTTACACTCCTTTAAAGATCTGAAACCTACTATGACTACTGTGCCTAAAGTTCCACTCAAACAAAACCTTAATTATCCCTGCTTTGATAAAAATTAAATAAATTCACTTTTATTAATATCGCGTTACTTGTCAAACATTTGTGGAGTTACATTGATTCTGTGCAATATTTTATTCATTTTTACACTTCTTGTGCTTCTTAGATTAATTTTCTGTTACTTTTTTTTTTGCAGTTACATAAATGTAAAGAAATTATTATTTTTCCCCTAAAGTTGTAATTAGCAGAGACATTTTGGAATTGGAACAGCCATACTCGAAGTCATTCATCATTTTATGTTGTCGTACTTACACTTGTCATAATAGGATAAGACTACTGGCTTATGAGGAACTTCTCTGTACAAAGTGTTTCACTTTGTCTTTTCATTCTAGGTTTTACATTTATTTTTATTCAACCCAGTGTATAGTTCATATTAAGGTTTTGTTTATTTCCAAACAGTTACCATGTCATTTCTCATGCAAAATTTAATATTAAACCACTGGTTAGGGGGTCTTGTTAATTTAATATTAAACCACTGGTTAGGGGTCTTGTTAATTTAATATTAAACCACTGGTTAGGGGTCTTGTTGTTAATTTAATATTCAACCACTGGTTAGGGGTCTTGTTTATTACTTTCATCAGCATATTATAGTAGTTTTTATTGGTCTTTATCTGTTGGCTTTTCTACTGTTTTAGTATGAGAGACAACAAAAGTATGTGAGGGAGTTGCTTGCATCCCCTTTTTATAATAATGATGTCACTCTATTGAGTTCTAGTTGTACTTGAGTCAGGATGATGTATTGTATTTCTTTCATTTTCAAGTCTGTGATACATTGAGTAATTTTTTATAGGCACTTTTCATATCATGCTTAGTTACAATGTTTTCTGTCTACCATTATCATATAAGTAGGATATACTCTTTTTTGGAGCAGTAAATAAATAGAACTGCATCTTGTCTTTTGGTTAAAATCTATTTGAATCTGTCATAGACTACTGATAGGCCAATCTTGACCAGTATATCATCAGTTTCTAGATTTCTATAATCACATTAGCAGTTAATGGACATGTTCTCTCACCTGGCTCTGCCGTATGTCTTTTGAAGTATAATGTTTTCCAACTTTATTCATAGTAACTATCTAATTATCTCTACCTTTAAACCTATTTACACTACAAGAATATAAGGAAATATTTTTGTCATATTTTCTTTATATGCAGAATAACATAGTGGGAAAACGTTCTCTAGCAAACTATAGATGTCTGTTACGTTAGAGTCAATTTGAAAAGATGGGAGTGTGTTTTACATTCTGTTATATCACGTGTAACCAATTTGCTGCATCATTGGGATAAAAAGTTTTTTTTGTAATAAGTGATCTTTTGATATGTTTACCTTTTACATGATATATGATGATAAATGTTTTTCATTCTTGGTCAGTTTTCTTTTCACTGCAAATTCATTGGATTTAACCTTTAATCAGGAACATTTCTTTATACAAGTTGAAAATGAGTTGTTTTTTCAAGCTAATTTTGCTTTCTGTTCCATTCATCTTCAATTTTTTGGGATGTAAACTCTTCATTTATTGTTCTTGGTAGGCTTTTTCATCTAACTATTCATTGAGCTGTGAATGGATGCTACACATGTTCCTGTAAAACAGTGCATGATAAGTGCCATCCTTGTTTATATGTGTTTATTCTTTTTCTTTTTTCTACATAGCATGTTTTATTGAATTTAAAAATACTTAGAACAATTTATGTACAAAAAGAAAATCCTAGGCTCTGTTCTTTCACCTTTTCTTTTTAAGATGTTCTTAGTTTTTTTTATAGTTCATGGTACCATGCCATAATTTTTGCTTACTTCCACATTTAAAAAGTAATTATTTTAATATGCTGTTGTCCATTTCAAAATGCATTTAAAAAAAGTAAGATAAACATTGTTGATTAAGCAAGTTACATCTGATCACTTTTTTTTTAAAGCTTTATATACCCTCAGTGGGGCAAGTAGAAAAAAGGTTATTCAGTACCTTAATCAATGTTGAGAAACTGATCTATAGGACACATTTACGGAGGAGGCATACTTGCTGTTTGTGTTTTCAAGGTTTTTAAAGCAATTATTGTGATTGTCAGATTCTGTATATGGGCGGGATTCTTTACAATAGGAGTTTGTGACTTGGCAATACATTTCAACAATAAACAAACAGCACACAGTCCACTTGTTTTAAAATGATATATTCAAAACAAGTTAAATGTATATACAACTGTTCGTTACACTTCTTCAAAGTCCACACAGGGTGGTTCAGTTACTTTAGAACAGAATTGACAAGACAAATTATTCATCTCTACTCTGCTATTACAATAATTTTCATCGGGATTCGGTCCATGTTTTGGACAAGGAAGGTTCAGGGTTCAGCGTAGACTTCTTCCTCCCTCTCTGGAATTATTATTTTGTTTGCACTGTTACTGAGTCCTAGGTAATAACCCTTGTTGCGTTGTTGTTGCATTACTCACAGTATGTTACATTTTGTCCATTGTCCGCAGTTTTAATTAACATACCCTTTTTGTGCCACGTCCAATTCTTGGGATAATATTAACTTCTATAATTTTACTAGCTTCAGTTATGTATGATCACACTAATAGTCCATGTTCACAATACAGTTCCATTTAGCTGTCATACACACACATACATAATCCTATTTTTACATACAAAACCCTTTTAAAATAGAGCTACGTTTATTTCTTAGATTCAGTTATCCTAGCACTGTTTGGTTTGTAAAATTCTTATTTATGATGTTTAGAGGGATACTTAAGGCTTGGTTCATCGTGTATTATGCAACTCTCAAGTTTGCTCTTCAGTTCATTTATATTAATAGTTTTCTTATAGTATTGAAGTGAGTTATCCCCGAGTGTATCTGATAGAGTTGGCATATTTGAATAGTTGTATAGAAATACTGAGTTTGTTGACTGTGGCACTCTATAAGCTTTTGTTAAAATATACATTTGTATTTGCTGTAGTTTGTTGATGTGTGTTTTTGATACATTTATCCATGTTATACAGACATATTCTATGACTGGTCTTATTTATGTATGTTCCGTAAATTTTAAATATTTTTTCTGATGAAGCTCCTTGTTTGTTGCATGTCAGGCTCCTAAGATAACTCGTTCTTTTCCAAATTCTGGTTTTTATGCTATTAATGTGTGGTATCCAGTTTAATTTTGAGTCAAATGTAATCCCAAAGAATTTTGCTGATGTTTGTACCTGTAAGAGAGTCCCGTCTAGATATAACTGTGGTATTAATTTGCTTGTTTTGTATGATTTTGTAAATAATATGAATTTTGTTTTGTGCGCATTTATATTAATTCTCCACTTATTGCAGTACAATTCTATATCGTTTAGTAGTGATTGTATGTTGCTGTTGTTGGGTCTGGGGTACTCTTACAGATGCAACATCGTCTACCAACTGTGAGCAAAAAGTGTGGTTTGGGCATGTCGCTGACATACATGATAAACAGTGCAGGGCTAAGTACTCCTCCTTGAGGGACACCCAACTCCGTAGTGCAGCACTCGGAGTAGGTGCCCCCAACATCCATTCTGATGCTCCTATCTTCCAGGAAGTTGAAACTCGGCGAATAATTTCAATGCGAAGTCCCAATTTGGACTTTTTGTATCTGAGTCTCTTGTGCCATACTTTATCGAATGCTTTTTTCAACATCTAGGAAGCATGCGATTGTACATTGTTTTTTTATTTTATTAAAGCCGTGTATTATTTCTTCCGTTAATCTTATGAGATGATCTGTTGTTTGTTTTGCTTTTCGGAATCCATTTTGTATTTCCGCGAGTATTGATTTAGTTTCAAGGTAATTTATGAGTCTACTATTTATGATTTTTTTTCAAATAATTTTCCTAGATTGCTTGCTAGAATTATGGGCTTGTACTTTTTGGGGTTATTCGCTGATTTTCCTTCCTTCTGGAACATAAGAATATTGGCCTGTTTCCAGGTGGTTGGTATGTATCCTGTTTTTAGAGTTAAGTTGTACAAAGATGTGAGATGTTCTAATAATCTCAGAGGGCTTTTCTTGAGTAATATGTTTTGAATTTTTTCTTGTCCTGGTGCTATGTTTTCAAAAGTTTTATGTATTCTTGTACTTCTGCTACTGTGATGGGCCTGATAAGTTGTCTTGTTGTGTATTCGTGTTCTGCTTCTGTTGTTTTATTATTGTACTATACACTCTTTATGGCTAAGCTCACATTCATGCAGTCTAGATCTATCTATTTCGAATTAAATTTTTGACTCGTATTTATATCCCAACAGAGGCCTAGAATGTTTCACATACTACGAGGTATTATGATGCAATAATACTAAATTAAAACAGCTAGAAAAACTAAGAAGATTCTAGTAACAAGACAATAATATAACAATTGCCAGTTTACAACAACTGAACCACACAATACATGTTTCGTAAACAGTTAGGTATATAAGCTTTGATAAACTATTGTTTCCAAAAATAACTAAATTTAACACTTGCGCAATATAACTATCTAAATCGTAACAATTGCATTAAACTTAAATGGAAGCAGTTGCTTATATCTTACAATAAACCCTTGATCTAAAAATATATATTTTTATACTTATATTTAAAGACTGTTGAGCACAAAGTATACTCATACAGTCTGCACCAACATTTAAGAGTCCCTTTAATGGCCTCAATGGGAAACTGGTAGTGCTATAGGTAAAACACTCACTTCATCATCCTCGCATTGTCAATTTTGCACCTCTGAATGTACGCAAGAGGCTGATGGCCCATCTAGTTGATGAACTCCCTCCAGTAGAAGTAGTTTTGGATAGCAAATATGATGACCATACATATTCATTCAATCACAGAGTAGTTCTTCTCACTACGAAACAGTTTTTTACTAACGTACGTTTCGGGAATCTGTCTACATGTTTTTACAGAAGTACTGCTCCAATTCCAACGCCTGATGCATCAATCTGAATGATGAATGGTTTGTTGAAGTCTAGCATTCTAAGGATTGGTGAACTTACTAACATGTTCTTCAACTTCTGGAGTGCCATCTATTGTGGTTGTTCCCACTTCACTTGTTGGGTTTGCCTTTCTTGGTTAGGTCTGTCAGTGGTGCAGTTACTTTAGTGTAGTTTGGAATGAACTACCTATAGTATCCCGCTAACCCAGGAAGGATCTGACTTGCTGCTTGGTTGTCAGAGCTGGTGCATCTTGTAGCTTTTTCTTCTGTTTGCCAGTCAGTTCATCACTGACATTGACGTCTATGTCTTATCTCCACCCATTGGCCTTAGGTCTAGTAGGTCTTCATGTTCTATGACAGTCACCACTTTCTGGTTCTGTGTTAATGACAGTCACACCTGCAATGTCCATCCATGCCTCAGTAGCTGCACCTGTTGGGTCTTCTTCCCTCTTGAAGTTCATTTTCAACAGATTGGCATCGTAGATCTTGGTCTTCCTGTCCACTTTCACCTTATAGTCTGTTATGTTAATCCTTTCCACATTAGGGTTTGTTGTTGTCTGAAAGTAGCAGAATCAAGACCTTCTGTCTGATTTTGAAACGTCAATCCTTGGCCTTTTTGTCATAGAAGTGCTTCTGACTGCCAGGAGCTGCATATAAACTTGTTCAAGTGAGTCAACAGGTCTCCTCCAGTTGGTTTCTGAGGTCTTACACTTACTGGTATGTGTTTCTCACTTTTCCTCTTTTTCTTTTCCACAGTTCTTTTAATATCTGCATCAGACCTCGTACTGTTCTTCCATACAATAACTTGAAGGATGAAAATCCTGTATTCACTTGTGGGACTTCTTGGTAAGCAAATAATACTGCCTGAAGGCACCTGTTCCAGTCACATGGTCTCTCCTGGCACATCTTCAACATGCTCTTTAAGATTCCATTGACTCTCTCAGAAAGTACATTGCATCTAGGGTTGTAAAGAATGGTCTAGTGCTGATGAGTCTACATACCTCTTCATCAGTTCTGAGGTAAACTGGGCCCCTCTGTCACTCAAGACTTGTTTTGGAAAGCCTACTCCGCAGAACACTTCCAGGAGGGCTTCTGCTACTCTCTGCATCCCTATCTTTGGCAGTGCTATGGCTTCATGGTAACATGTTGTATAGTCAACTACTGTCAGCATATACTGGTTGCCCTTATCAGATACAGGTGCTAGTGATATGATCAAGTCCACAGTTACTCTGCTGAATGGCTCTTCTAGGAGAAGCAACTCACACAGTGTTACTTGGCTACCTTCCCTCTAGGTACTGTCCTTTGGCAGATGTCACATAACCTGCAGAATGTGGTCACATTTCCAATGATCCCCAACCAGTGGATGTTGCTGTTGATTCTTTCAGTACTTTTTTTTGCATTTATGTGTCCTCCCACAATTGACTCATGAGCCAGCTTCATAACTTGAGTCCAGTATTCTGTTTGTACTATGATCTGTTTAACTTCCCCAGTAGAACTGCTTTGATAGATCCATTACAGGCACTCCATTCTGCCCCTCTATTCAGTAAGTCTCTTTCCCCTTTTTTAGGTGCTCGGCTTTCTCCTGGGCACTGTTCCAAAGTTTCTGCAATGAAAGGTTTTTCCTTCTGTGCTTGCTTCAGTTCTCAAAGACCTACATTCTGGATGTCACCTTTAGAGACTTGCAAGGGCTTGATATCTTGCATGCTTTTCTTTTCCTGAGCTCTTGTGGTGATTGCAGGTGCCTCATCAGTCTCCTTTCTGAATGGTTCGTCCAAACGTCTACTGCCTGGTATATTGCCAATCATACACTTGGCCTCAAGGTCTCTCACTTAGTATTGGGGTGTCCACCTTTATTCTTGCTATGGGCAACTTTCTCACTGTTCCATCAATCAACATACACAGATGTACCTTGCCTTGAAGTTATCCGAGGTGTGGGTGATTTGCCATAACCGGCGATGTTTTAAAGTGAGTTTCACAGTGTAATAGAGATAAGAAGAATAATTTGTCTTTTCAAGAGTGTTATAAAGTAATTGAACCCGTCTGTGTGGATTTTGACGAAAAGGAGGCAATTATTTAAACCCAAGGAATAACGTAAGTGAATCTATCGCAGATTGTACAGTAAGAAACAAAGCAGAGAAAAATAGTTTGTCTTGTCAATTGGATTCTAAGGTATTGAATCAGCCTGAGTTAACTTTTGACAAGAAAAGAGAATTATTTAGAGTCTTAGATAAAACTGTGATATGCTATAGTGTAAATAATATTTTTACATACGTTTGACTTGTTTTGAATATATTATTTTAAAACAAGTGGATTGTGTGCTATCCGTTTATTGTTCGAATTTATCGCTAACAAGTCATGGACACTTACTGTAAAAGAATCCTCAGACCATTCATATTTAAAACCCTGACAGTAATCATAAACTGTTCAGTATTAATAGATCTGCTAGTCTTTCAAAACTTGGCCATGTCGATACACCTTATGAAGTATCTCTGTAGACGTGCCACAAACTGAAATACAGTTACTCCATTCTCAGGTTTGACTACTCTCAAAACTTTCATCGGTAAGTTCATAGCATTTCAGCAGCTCAATTTTAACTTTTATAAAAGGGGGCTGAGGCAGACTGCTCAGTCACCTTTGTCCCAGTTATCACTTTGGGTGAATCTTTCACACCTCACCAGGAAAGCATCCATATCGTCTTTCTGCTCATCAAATTTATGCAGCTTGGGTCAGCTAGGCCTTAATCCCATTGTCATTTTTGAGTTCTTTATCTTTTTGTTGGGTGAGCTTGGTGATCTCAATTTGTGCTGTTATTCTCTCCATTTCCAATCTTTTTCATATTTCTCTTCTCTGTTGAAGCTCTTCTCTCCCTTGTTATTGTTAAATAATCTCTCGTAGATCACCATCTTTAAACCCAAGTCGCTAACCTCTGTCTATTCACATTCTTATATAGTGAGGTTGTGACCTTACAATATTTTTGCCACCATTATAGCTGTGTATATTTTGGTTTATTTGCATGTTGTTTACGCCTACTTCTACCGCCGTTTACCACTGTAGATCCTGGCTGGCTCGCCACTGTCAGGTTTTTTTGTATGGATCATATTCTTTACATTAAGTGTCTGTGACGTTTTGGCGATAAATTTCAACAATAAACAAACAACACACAGTCCACTTCTTTTAAAATAATATATTAATACAAGTCGTACGTATATACAAATGTTCGTTACAGTTGATTATCACAGTTGTATCCAGAGTTTTAAATAATTGTTTCTCTTTCGTCAAAGTCCACACAGGCTGGTTCAGTTACTTTAGAACACAATTTGAAAAGACTAATTATTCTTCCTGCACTATTATTTCGAAATAAATTTTTAATGCGTATTCATACCACAACAGATGCAATAATACTCAATGACACAACGCCATCACACCAACCATGCTCGCCCTTTCAACCGTGGGGGCATTGTAATGTGACGGTCAATCCCACTATTCGTTGGTGAAAGAGTAGCCCAAGAGTTGGCGGTGGGTGGTGATGACTAGCTGCTTTCCCTCTTGTCTTACACTGCTAAATTAGGGACGGCTAGCACAGGTAGCCATCGTGTAGCTTTGCGCGAAATCCATAACCAACAAACATCCAAAACCAGTGGTATTGTCTGAAGTACAATACTTCCACAACAGTGACACATAATTCTGCTGAACACGAAGCTACCAGGTACTGATGGTCTGTTTCTGCTCACTTTTGTGCTTGTGATATAATCAACGTCAACTCAATGGCAAAACTGTTTATTTATTATGCCAGGGTACTGTATAAAGACTGCAGTGTCTGTTTTAAGAAATGGTCACTAGTGACAGAGTGTATATATATAATAAACATTTTCATTCAGTTTCGCATGCATTCCCTTCCCGTCACTGCCGAAAAAAGAAAATCGTACTCTTCATTTCTGGGCCGTTGGTGTGTTATAAGGGTGACAGTCAAATCCCATTATTCAGTCAGACAAGACTTGGTGGTGCGTGCTTTTCACTAGCTCCCATCCCTTAGCCTAGTCTGTCAGAAATTAAGGACATGTAGGGTAGAGTAGCTTTCCCTGAAATAGGAAAACAAAAAATATCGAGCTTATTTCGCAATAAAAGTAAAACTGAAGCTTGTAAAACCGGAAATTCATCTATGGGGTTATTATTATTATTTTTTTTTTCCAGAAGCGATTGATTATATATATCACGTTTTATTAACTGAAATACCTCGGATTGAAATAAGTACATGATACTACAGTTTTAGCACAAGACACATGTATCATTGTTTTTAACGCACCGTTAGTACTATAATAATTACAATAATAAAATAATTGTAAATTTATTACAATGATTTTTTCTTCAGTTGGAAATTCAAAACACAATGGGCCTATATTAATAAAAACATTAGGACGTTTTATACGTATGAGTTATTTCCGAAAATGTATATATAAATGTATATATATTTAAAATTCCCAATATTTCAGAAAAGCATTGGTTTATAGTCTATACAAATAATAATGTGTGTGGGGTAGTTTCTGAGCGATCTGGGATTAGAAGCTACGCTTTTTATGTTGATTCAATTAAAATAATAATGTATAAAAATAATGTGTAGAACGACTTATTAGTGTATTCTGAGTAAAATAAATAACTGCAACGAAAAACTTCAAGAACCTAAGTATTGATCGTATGAATATATATATTTAACGGGAACCAACAGACTGCGTAGACTTTTCTACACGCGCGTGGCGTAATTAGACCATTTAGGGGAGGAGAGAGAAAAAATTTCACACTATATAAAATATCAAAATTTGATACCCATTATTACAGGACGAACATTTTTCTGAAAAGGTTTCATGTTAGCTTAATTACTTCACACACAAATTGAAATTCCTCACTATTCATATATAAATTGTGCATGTTAAGCCAATTGCAGACAAAATAATGACACCTTGCTGTACAAAAAGTAATACAATCTTGATAAGTTTTATCGTTGCTTGTCGAAGTTTTAGTAGCCAATGTTCTCTCGATGTACAACAGAATATTATAAACTATTTCGTTGTAAAACTCCAGATACAACAGTTATAACTATTTAGCAGCTTTAGAATAATCTTCGCTAACAAAATGCTCCACTAAAAAAGTAATACAACGGGGATTTTGGGTTGTGTGTAGTAAATACCTTTGTGAAGAAGATTAATAGAAGTTTGTCTGATGTAAATGTCATTTATAAGAAACGAGTTTTATCATTTCACCTCACTAGATTGTTTGAATTACAAACCGTATAACTAAGAAATATGAATAGGAACCTCTTGAATGTATAATCGATTGACTCATTTTTACTCTTTGTGAAGTTAAAGAAAGAAATATACGAGAATTTTAGTTGCCATTTTATAACCACACAAAGATGATAATTCTGTCTTGGGTCGATCAAACACACACAATATTAAAACGATTCTAACTAACTAAATAGGGATTAATTATGTATTGTTATGATCATATAACCTATCTTCACATAAATTATTACTGAGAAAGTAAAGTTATTAGCACTCTGTATTAAATACTGTAATTCAGAACAGATCTAATTAAAAGAAGCCGAGTTTTACATTTTATATCATTATCGGTTCAGTAAAATTTTAAGAATATGTCCATTTACAAAATACCCCTTAAAAATAATTTTTGAAACACTTATTTCTCCAAGTAAGGCAATTAAATTGTTGCAGTTCTGTTAAGTAGTGTAATATCAAGGTACTGTGTAACTGAATCTTAATAATTATCATCTTACTGTAACACCAACATTTGTTTTCTCTTAGTTACCTGGTATTTTCAGGAGAAACCGATATCCTGCAAGAGTGAATAAGAAGGTACACTATATAACGGAAGGTTCGACCAGGAAATATTATGAAGCAGTGGGGTATTGGGAAACAAAAAATTTGGGAACTTCCCTGTTGGATGCTACAGATTAGTCGGTGGCATTATAGTAACTTAGGTCGCCCTTTCTATGAGAAGTGGGTAAACGCTATATCATTCAAGTTAGAAGTAGGTAAACGCCGTTTACCTGCGCATATCCTCGACTACACCACTGTTGTGGAGTAATTCCGAATTTCTCTGAAACTGAGACTGGAAACGAGCTCAAATGTATAGCTAACACGAAGGACAGTCGTCTTTACTGTGAAATTCAAGAACTATTAGTTATCCCAGTGTATGTTGTTGAATCCGTACATTATGTAATTCTCTACACAATCTGCTCCAGTCCGAAAAAGCATAACATTATATAAGGTGCGTTCCAAAATTCAACGATGTGGTTGGAACTACCATGACGTTACTATTGGTTGATTGACGACTGTAAATCTGGAACGCTCTGTTGACATTTCCAAGATGAGCATAAGGCAAAAGAAAAATGATTTCAGAAGAATTAGAATTTGCATAACGTTGGGAGATAAATGCGATAAAATATGATCACTGTAAATCACGATGAAATAGAAACAACTTTATTTTATCTAACGATGTCTGACTGCTCTTCTCCATGCTCCAGATTTTCATATTACAGTATTGGCCCGAATTTAAGACGATTTTTTAAAGTAAATTTTGAAAAGTACAATTAGTCCTATATTTGCAGACTATGCTCGAAGTCAAGTTGATATGTTTAGTCAAGATTGTTGCGAAATAGCACAAGTGCATATTTAGTTTAATACTACGTATTGAGGTCTTTCCTCTAGTCCATCACTGTTAAATTAGAGACGGCTAGATTAGATGACCCATGAATAGTTTTGCGTCGAATTCAAGACAAAAAACAAACGAAACTTGAGCAACTAATCCATGTACTTTTTACCGAAGTTGCCTTTAAAAGGCTTATTCACAGCAACATCTAAAACTTTTCATTATACTTAAATTTGAAATTACAGTAATCGTTAATTCTCCAGTACAGACTGTGCCCAGTGAACACAGGTCCTTATCCACAAATGCTATCTGAATCACTATTCTTATTCACCTCCTCACTGCTGGTTGAATCTTCTTCTCCTGCGTTGTCATCATTGGTCCCGAAATTTATTGAAGGTTTTAACTATATTCTCAGATGAGATCCTATCCTATGCCTGCAGTATATATTGATACTGTAAGCTTACTGAGGGGGCCTGGCTCGCCCTTTCAGCCATGGGGGTGTTATAATGTGAAGGTCAATCTCACTATTCGTTGGTCAAAAAGTAGTCCAAGAGTTTGCGGTAGGTGGCGTTGACTAGCTTTTTTTTTGGAGGAAGAGGGTGATATTTTTCAATAATATTTTGTTTCCTTTGTTACCTAACGAGTAGCTACCGTATTTCACAAACATTACCATCTTTAACAGAAACTTATGGTAATAATGCTACCGGCATTTACCTCCAAAATTATATATACAATGTATTGTGTGTGTATCAGGCTACAAAACGTGTAAATTGTTTCTGTGAGATTATCTGGACTTTTGGATTACAACAAACTATCAGAGCTTTACTGGATCAGAAAATTATATCGCTAACACCCCCCCCCTCCCCTAATGCTAAGTAAAGAAACGCCCATTTTACCCCTTTTTTCACTAAAGTTGTCTTATTCGTTTTATAGTACCGCCTTATTAATGCTTAGGTTTACTGTACATTTTTTACGTTAAAAAATAATTTTTCCACTTTCAAAAGTAAGGTCGCCCTAAATTCGATGCTACCTAAAATTCTGGTCAATACAGTAAGTCTGAGAAACTAGTTGTTCGAAATATTGCTACATAAAATATATTTGTTTTTCTTTCAACAGTGTGTTTTTACAGTGATTTTATTTCAAAAGAAAAATTGCTGTATTCACATTTACTGTAAACACGTCTCTCATAGAAGCTGACATATTACATTTTTCAATCTCAAAAGCCTCTCGGGCAATTGAGTGTGTTGAGCGACGTTGAATCAATACAGAAAAAGTCAGCAATCACAAAAATTGATATTAGGAACATGGCGGTCAAATTCCTAGCGTAATGAATCAGTCTAGTATCTTTTGCTACTTGAACCATGAATGTGATTGTGCTGCACTTAACTTCATCATTTTAAACAAGGCCACCTTTGAAATTACTATTACCCATTCTGGTAAATAAATCACTTATAAGTGTACTAAAACCCTTATTACTAATAGAAATAATAATTTACATTGAGCACTACAAGTCTTATACAGGGGAAACTAAAATTGTATGTACTGTTAACCGAAATAAAATAAGGCAATTCGAGATAAAATATAACAAATTGAAAACTTTACATATGAAGCTGTATAAATTGGGACTGATTGCAATTATTAGAAGATAACTGAAGATATGACCAAAATCTATGCACACTGCACATCAACTAAATATTAATTGTTTTGTACAGTAGAAGCAAACGCAAATGAATAATATAAAACAAACAGAAACACACATACATGTTGGGCTGCCACTGTCCTTAATGGTGAAGAAATGGAAGAGGGCTCCAATGCTACTATAGACTGTTGTTCCTTGGCTCCTGCTTTCTGATGACTTTCTGGACCTTCTTCTGACCCATTTGGTTCTGGTTAGCTCATCTGATGCCCAATAGAGCTCTTGTCTTGCTCTGAAACCCTTCTCAAGTTGCTTCTTCTTCTGCCTGTCTTCCTATTTCCTGAACATGGCACTAACTTCAATCACACGAGTCATGTAAAATTGACAGTGGGAATACAAGATCTCTATGGAAGTCAGATAAAGATTGGAAGGCAATGATGCCATAAGCACCTGATTATTTTTTGAGCCAAGCCATTATTCACAGTCACCATTAGAAGTGGCTCTTTTAGGATAAAAGGTTGTTTTTTTTCCTCCAAGTGGCTCAACAGTAAAGTCTGAAGGATTAAAACGCTTCTGTTTTTTTTTTGTGTGTGGCACTATTGGTCTTTGGCGTGTCTTTTGTATTCTTTCCTTTTTCTAGTCATTTAGTGTGGGACTACTGGTCTTCTCAGATCTCCTAGGAACCCAAACAGTAATTCTTCGAATCTATAGACCAGGGTACCACTCTATAGGTTTCTCTATGGTAAAGTTCTTTCAAATATTCACTTAGATATCATTCTTAGGTACATATGATACTGTGAACCATTCAGAAGAAAGTTGTTTGTCCTTACAAAGTGGTAGCAAAGTTGGACCGGTCATAGTGGTGATAATTAATTTTTCTATTGTTATGAATGTTTTCTGCCAATTCTTATGTTATCGAAGTCTGGAAAACTGGTGCTAATAGTAGTAGCTTAGCGATAGTGGACAACTCTAGAGATAGTGGTGAGATGGTATAACATTGGACAACGCTGCCTTTGATAGGCTAGGCTACAGTATAGGCAATTGCAAAACAAGCGGACAACTAGTTTTTTCCCAGAAATTACTCTAAAAATAAAACTTACTTATATATCATGTTACCTGATGAAAAACTTCACACATTCATGATCTATATGTTGCTTCATTCCACATACTACAAGTAGCAAGGAAAACAAACATATTCTTCATGTTCAAGATGAATTTTCCTCTTCACAATTCAATTTGAAAATTTCTAGCCCCTATAATACCGGGAAGGAGTAACTAAAACACATACAACTGTATCCATTCTCCTATACTGTGTGTTGGTTGGGTCAACAACATTTCTTCGATACTGACAACTATCTCCTATTCCTTGAAGAGACAGAAGTGGCCACAACACACACACACATATTACTTGCTATATCAAGAAACTATTTAAGATATGAACAGACTGTGTTATTCTTATATCTTTAAGTCACATCTCAAGTCGTTCAATGATTTTTATGTTAAAGTCAAGTGAAATTGGAATATTATTTTAAAGTTTTACAATGTAATGCAGCTTAAACAAACAAGAATAAATCGTACAGCAATCAAACTGTTTATAAACAGTGTGCACCAATATTTCAAAAACAAAGGAAAATTACAAGCATTTAAAATTATACTGTTTCACTAACTTTATACAATAAAATGCCCCCTCCTCCGTGGCCCAGCAGTAAGCCTATGGGCTTATCATGCTAAAAGTCGCGTTTCAATACCCATGGTGAGCAGAGCACAGATCGCCTATTGTGTAGCTTTGTGCTTAACAAGAAACAAACGAAACAATTTAATTTTAAGTCATGAAGAATAAAGTTTTGCTTGCGTCTTTAGCATTAATTGATAGGATACTGACTGAAATTCAATTCAAATTTGAGAAAATGAATGATGAGCAACTTTTAAACATATTGTTGCGTCAGCGAGGTCACGCCACGTTTTCTAGAAACATCCTGTTCCTTCGTGAATGCCCTAGCATTTACTAGATTGGGGGTAGTCTGGTATATATAAGATGGTCACAACGTGACGGAACAACAGTGTAATGAGTAATTGAATGTATGCGGACAAAATATTGTTGGCCACGTGAAATATAGCGTTTGTTACAGCGCGACTGTTGAAATTAAGTGTATCATAAAGTTGTATTCGGAAAGAATAAACCAGTTTTATTAAGTAAGGACTTGTGTCGCTAAAGTTTCGTTGGAACGAAGTTACGGAAAATCAACTAACGACTGGAGGCGTAACAAACTGGTGAGAGTGGGATGAAAAAAAAAGGAAGAAAAAGAGAAGATGGAAACGAGAAGCGGCAAATCAAACTACAGCTTAGCAGATTTGATGGCAGCAATACAAGAACAGCAAAAGAAACAAGAAGAGAGACAACAGCAGTTGCAAGAAAACCCGCAACAGTGTTCGAGCTGCCGTAATTTTTCTTCTTGTTTATTTTGTTAGCAGTTGTTGGAAGAGAAATAAAATAAACAAGAAGAGAAGTTACAGCAGTTGTTAGAAGAGAAAGAAAATAAACAAGAAGAGAAGTTACAGCACTTGTTGGAGGAAAAAGAAAAGAAACAAGAAGAGAGACTACAACAGTGGCAAGGAGTACAAATGGAAAACATTAGTAAATTTAAAAGTGAATTAGATACGTTAAAGGACGACTTTTTGTCTTTTACACAAGGAGGATACTTTGACCATCGACTTAATCAGCCCCAGACAATGGCAAGCCCCTTACAGAGCCCGCAGCTAAACCCTAATGCAGACATATTCAGTCCCGTTAGAAGTCACTTCCCAGATATGAATGTCAGTAATAGGAGTGATCCAGTGCGAAGGAAGCCACAGGAATTCGATGGGAAAGCACCGTGGGAAGCATATAGAGCACAGTTTGAGTTACTGGCAGGGATGAACGGATGGACAGAGGAGCAGAAAGCAGTATATCTGGCAACGAGCTTGAAGGGACAACCACTGGAAATACTTGGACAGTTGACAGCAGCCAACAGACACAACTATAGAGCACTGGTAGAGGCTCTGGAACTCAGGTACGGAACCCAGAATCAGTCAGAAGTCTACAGAGCTATGTTTAGGACGAGAATCCATGCTAAAGGGGAGAGCCTGCAAGAGCTGGCACAAGACTTGGAAAGCATGGCACACAAGGCCGACCCAACTGCACCACCCGATCTCCTCAAGTTGTTGCTGAGGGATCAGTTTGTAGATGCCTTGGACAGTCCACAACTTAAGATACAAGTGAAGCAAGCACACCCCTCTACCATGCAGGATGCAATGGCCAGAACTCTCGAATTTGAATCCTACGTTAATTCCAGCACAGAGGTACCGAGTTTGGTACAGTCATCTGGATTCAAGGCCAGAAAAGGTCAGCTTTCAGAGAAGTTTGGGGGACTTTGTTGGCACTGTAACAAACCTGGGCACAAGAGAGCTCAATGCTGGAAACTTCAACACAAGGGAGGTGCCACAGCAGGAAAGGCTGGTATCCAGACAGGTTGTTGGAACTGTGGAAAGCATGGACATTTGAGGAGCCAGTGTAGGAAGAATATTACCAACAATTCGGCCTCAAGGAGACCAGTAGTGGTTGGTGTTGAGCGATGCCCACCAACCCCCATCATGAAAGTCACAACAGCTAGGTGTAAAATGCCAAGCACACACAGTGTCTATGTGACAGGAAAGCTAGATGGCCAAAGGTGCAGCTTTGTCTCTTTTGCTTTTTGAAACTTGTAACCAAAATATAATTATTTCTTATCTCCATATGCAGCAAAACATCGAACCTAATAGAGCAGTGATCACTAGCACACAGATGTTCCCCAGTTTCCACCCTCTCAATCATTTCTGTATTTGAAGTTAACAATAAGTCTAAAATAGCATTGTTTCTGGTAGGTTCCTTGACTAATTGGTGAAGAAAGTCATCTTGTACAGTTTCCAAAAACCTTTTACCCTCACAGTTTCACTCTAGCATTTCTCAATCTATATGCTTGATTTAAGAGGTCAATTAGGACTTTACTCACCTTCAATGGTTCTATCTATTATGTAATATACCTCCTTGTAGTTTTTATAATGAGGCAGTGTAAAAATTATCCAATATCAAATGCCTTTTCTATAAAACATTTGGCTTATATGGACTTGCTTGAATAAGCAATACATTAGTAATGTTTAAACTGTCACACTTGGATATTGTTATATACAGGGTTTCCACACATTCTTGAAATTGAGAAATATTTGAGAATTTCATTAAACAATTTTCTGGTCTAAAAGTATTTAGGAAATCTACATTAAAAAAAAATATTGTGCTTTTTTTCTTATTGAGGTCATTTTGTGTACTCAGTGGTTGGCTACACATCGTTTAATTTATGTTACAACATTGTGTACAATTAACATATTGCTTGATGTATACCATAAGCCTTTGTTCAGCTTGGTCCAATCAGATAAACCCATAATTCGATTTTGATAGAATAGTGCATGTGTCTGCAACTCACCACTCAAACCAATAGTGTGTTGACTCTACACTAGTATTTCACAGTTGTTGAGACTATAAATAGAGGAACTTTGTGCATGTAAAAGTCAACAGATTTACACCTCAGAAAAACACTACGAAGGAAGACAAACTGTGCATGGTGGAAAATCATTTGTCACACAAATTTTGGAAATGTTTATTGTGTTTATTATCTCCTTTCTTAGACTAATGTCTGATTTATGATACCTGCCAGAATTCTTATAAAAAAAACATTTGTATTGAAAAAAAAGGGCTAATTGTATGAATTCTAAAATAAAAAAATATATAATTCACGAAATTAATGAAAATATTCTGAAAAAATTCAAGAATTATTCTTTATATATAAATAAGTAATGCTGAAAATGGGATGGTGTAAACAATATTAAGAAGAAAAGCTGTTTGGATTTGTATAAAAAGTAATGATACTGTTTTGAAGACTATTTTTTCTAGTTGATGCTTTTAAAGAATAATCAAATTAAGAATCAATTTTAACATTACCAATGATTGTGTGTGTTTAAAAGTAGTTATCTGCACTAATAACATGTATTTTTACTGAATGTATAATTTTTTGAAGATTTATAAAATGATGTTTTTATTATTTTCAAGTATAAGAAAATTGGTTGAAGTTAAATTGAGACAAGTTTTATTTATTTTTCATCCATTATAAGTTTTGCATTTCAAATGTTTGGGTTATAGGATGTGGACACAATCTACTTATCCCATGGTAGTAAAGAGTTATCCCTTTTAGACTTTGATCATTTAGATGGAAGGTAAAGCTTCCTTTCATTATTATGTGTATAAGTGGTTGCAATGTTTTCTTTGAATTAGTCAGTATAAGTTTCTGATAACATTATGACACTGTGGTTGTTGACTAGAAATCTAATACTTTGATAACAAAAAAGTATTCACAAAAAATTATGTTTGTATCAACTTATTATTATGGAAGGCCTTGTATGTTTTTTGGAAATAGGTTGAAATGCTAGCTATAAAGATCTTTTTTTTTATCCTAGCAGTTACATACACACACTACCAGCTTTCCCTGTTACACAACAATAGCCTTGTAATAATACTTCAGTGAGATCAGACTTCTGTGAAGAACACTCATCAGTGTTTCATTTATCATCCTCTTGTGCAGCTCTTTATTAACTTGTTAATGATTTAGGTCTACAACTTCAAAGTGTATGTTTAAAGAGATCAAAGACACAAAAGTTCATTGGAATTGCACTGAGAGATGGTCTTCATGATCTTCTGTTTAGTACAATGGCATGCTCTTTATCTTCAGTCCTGGCTCTTCAGACATGTTTGATATGCTATTGAGACCTTTTAGGTCACAATACCATTCTTTCTTGAGTAGTTTACCTGCTACTTCCTGGTGCAAATTGCACATGGCACCTTTTTTTATGTGAAGAGGTATTTGGGGTTTTTCCCAACTCACTGGAAGCCTGAGTTAAGTCCGCTCATCTGTATAATTCATTATCCACGTTAGCTTCCCATTTATCTCAACTTCCTCCTTCTGTTTCTGTGTCTTTCACACCTTCATCCAACCCTTTCCTGGTTCCAACTTCTTGTTCTTCATCCATTCACTATCAAGTTGTTACTTAAAGGCGTTTCAGAAAGTCAAAGCATCGGTGACTTGGAGCCAGGCTTTTCCATTTTAGCCATATATGGACATAATTTACAATGGATCCATGGGTCTCTCAGGTTCTTTTAGAGGGACTGGACCTTCACTTGCATTCCCCTCCCCCATTGTCTCCTCATCCCATTGCCTTCTCCACACCAAGGGATCCTGTTTCTTGCTAGCGTCTACAGGAGGCAGTTCGGGACTTACTTTGGAAAGAGGCTATAGAATTTGGAAAACCTTCTCAGATGGGGTTTTATTCCCATCTGTTCATCATACCCAAAAAGATGGGAGTTTGGCAACTTGTTATAGATTTATCATCCCTGAACTGTGTCCTGGTTGTTCCCAAATTCACGATGGAGTCTTACTTAACCTTTTGGTGGGCTTTCATTTCTGGGTTGTGGATGACAAAGGTTGACATGTCAGATGCCTATCTACACATTCCCATCTCCCAGGCATTCTGGTATTTTCTTCATTTTGTTTATCAGAGGCATGTTTATCAGTTTTGGGCTCTATCATTTGGTCTGGTCTAAGCTCCTTATGTTTTTTTTCTGAGTATTCAGGTCATTCATTCGACTGCTTCATGCCGGAGGCCTTTGTTTCCACCATTACATGAATGACTGGCTACTTTGGGCTTCCTTTCAGGTTGAACCTGATGTTTATTCTCAGTTTCATCTTCAAGAGGCTGTCAATAAAGTGCAGAAGTAATCTCTCACATCCACATCTCATCAGTTAGGCCCAGCCTTCTCCCCTTTGTTTATGGGATATAGAACATCTTATTCACAGACTATTGGCCTCTCCTTCTTCTACTGCAAGAATTACCCTATCTATTTTGGGGACGTGGGCTTCTCTATTTCAGATGTGGATATTTTTGCCACACTTTTCAATGCACAACTTTCCCATTTTTTTGTCTCCCATTCAACATCCTTTGGAAAAGCTGAAGATGCTCTTAGTCAAAACTGGAAAGGACATTACCTGTATGCATATCCTTCCATTCATCTTCTTCCCAAAGTCCTTTCATTGATTCAGACCACTCCATGTTGTGTGCTCCTAGTGGCTCTGTTTTGGCCTGCTCAGATGTGATTTCCACTTCTGTGCAGACTTTTGATGTTACTTCCTCTTACTTTTCCATTGTCTCCCATGCTCCTTCATCAACCTAAATCATGCGTGCATCATCCATCCATTCCTGCTCTCTGGCTTCAAGTGTTGCCTCATTGATTGCCCATCCTGTACATCCATGGGGATCTGTAGGACTGCTAGTAGTTCTCTCTAGTAGTCTTTTGCTTCATAAATATATTCGTCCCAGTACACTCGTGGATGCACATGAGTAAAGCAGAGAGGGATTGCTTCCCATCTCTGATGCTCCGTGGCATTGAGACTCTTTCAACCTTGGATCTGATTTACAATTCCAGATGCTGCCAAGTGTTGATTGATTGACTCTGTCAACGTGGTAGCTCTGTTTTTTAGAATTGGGCATCAAGGTCACCCATTGCACTGTTTCTGGTTATCAGCTAACACATGCTGATGACATTGTTTGAATTATTCAACTTACAGATTAATTGTTACTATCACCAAGTTTACATTGACCAGGCATGTGTATTATTTTAAGGCACTTGTACCTCAGTATGAAAGCCAAGTAAATTACAGAAGTTGTAAGATATTGTATGCATTGTATGTGTTATTATTTTGAGTTCTTAGTTGCATATTTGAAATAAATAAAAATTATTTTATGTACTTCTACCATTTTTCCAAAAAAATAGTGTTAAGTTTCATTGGGGGCTGAGAGCAAAAAAAGAAAAACAAGGTCAAACATAAGTACTAAATTTCTTGTTTTTATGTATAAGTTTTATTTCTTAGAAAAGTAGAGAAAATATAAAAATTAGAAACATGTTAGATACTTAAGAAAACAGATAAAAAAAAATCTAAGTAAAGAAACTTCTCAGTGAGGTCTGCATGTGAGCTGCACATATATTATGTAATTCAATACCATAATTTGATCTGTGCTTTTGCCATGTGTATTACAGTATATTATGTGGACTTAGTAGTTAGAAGCTGTTTAAAGAGCAATAAAACAATAAAATTAAACAAAAACAGATGTAAATTGTTATGAGCTGTTTATAATGAATAATTGTAATTTTCTTTTACAATATGAAGTCATTATACAAGGATAAAAAGAGTAATTTAGTTTATTTGATATTTTTTGTGGTGATAACAAGGTTGGTCAAATGGACTAAATCAGCTTAGTGTTAGTGTAGAGAAAATAACACATAAAATAAAAAGGTTTAGTGAAGAAAGTTTTTGATATTAATTTAGGAGATTCAAGAGGTTATGTAAATGAAATTTGAAAATTAAGATGAAAAAAAGTATTTTTAATCTTAATATGAAAAATCATCTTGCATTCAGACCAGTCAGAGTCTAAGTCACACTCTTTACTCCATAAATTCACAGACAAATCTTTAGTAAGAATACTTAGTTAAAATATCAATTTTTTTTAAATAAAAGATTTGTAACGTTTGTTAAAAGTTTACCAAATTTTGTAAATATACACTTGTTATATTAAATGTTGTAGTATATATATATATATATATATATATATATATATACTTCT
>NW_013666272.1:428002-435560 GCF_000517525.1 Limulus polyphemus
AACTAACGACTGGAGGCGTAACAATATATACCTTAGCGTATGTTAAATCAATCTATTATCATTCACTTCATGGATCGTGAGTTACAATATGATGGATGGTAATAGTCTTGGTTTCCTGGTCTGGATGTTAACAGCATGGGTTACCCTATTAGCTGGATTATACATATAATTAATGTTTAGATGTATAAGTGCAAACTGGAGGATAGAAATCATTACAAAAGGCATGACTACAAGATTGTTGGATATACAAGACTATTTAGTGTAATAGTTATTATTTAGTTCATTTAGTGATCTAATGTTTATTGATTATTTATTTTTCATAACAAGATTGTTAAAGTTAATTATTTTAAAGGCGAAAGTTATAACAAATTTTATTACGTAATTCGGTAAGAGTCGAACGTTGTGTGTATATTTCAAATGTTGTAATTTGACGGCAAATTAGTCAAATCTTCTGCATTTTTCTCGTTGCCTTATGTGAGTATTGTTACATCATAGCGTCTCGTAGTTTGTAGAAAGCTCTAGGCCTCAGTTGGGCAATATATATATATAGGCGACCAAGTGAGCGCAAGTTAAGTTACGAAAGTTTAGTTAGTGAAGGTAAAAGTGAAAAAAGTTTAGCAACAAAGGGCGATTTATAAAGTGAAAATTTCACGGTTTGCATTGTACAACAGACATAGAAAAGAATAATTCGTCTTGTCAGTTGGGTTCTATAGTAATTGAACCAGCCTGTGTGGATTTTTGACGTAAAAGAGAATTCTTTAGAGTTTTAGATACAACGGTGATAACCAATAGTGTAACTAGTGCTTGTACATACATTCAACTTATTTTGAATATATTATTTTAAACAAGTAGATTGTGTGCTGTCCGTTTATTGTTTGAATTTATCGCCAACAATTCACAGACACCTACTGTAAAAGATTCTCAGCCCATATACAAAACCTGAAAAGATCCAGAAAAATCTTTATTAACACACAACTTTCAGCCTGTACTTTCCTCAAGAATTAAATGCCTACTGTTGTCTTAAACCTCTTCCTTCTGAAACTAATGAAGTTACTGAAGGTAAGTTTGATAAAAGTGAACAATGTATTAATAAAATATTTCATGGGTTTTAAGGATTATTACGTTAAACCTTCACTGTTAAAATAAATGGGTTGCTTTAGAAGATGTCTAGGATAACGATGATATCGAAGTAAAAGCTAGTGTTAAAAGTAAAGGTTCGATTTTAATAAAACTACGACATGTACACAAAAATTGATAACATGTTATATGCTCCTTCTTATGAAAATCTTAACAGCGACCTTAAAAGAAACTTGAGAAAGAGATGCTTAATAAATTTAAACAAAATAGTAATATTTCGAAAACATTACGTGACAACCTGATGCTGTCATATACACAAACTCCAGAACTATACAAGAAATACCTAAGGAAAACAAACCACTCATCTTCTTACACCAAACTGTTTTAAATTGAAACCCGTCACTTATTCCTTTATCCTAGTTACCAAAAGTGTTACGCCTACTCTTAATAGCACTAATGAGTTTATTTCGAAGTTGTCAAAGGACGCCTCATTAGTCACTCAACATTTTGATCTAATGTGGACATAGTTTATATGTAGATATATATATAAGCCGTAAATGACCTTATTACGAAACAGTACTTGCTGTTCTCACCTTTTGATATATATTTTGCTTTGATTGATAGAATGTTACATTATGTAACAGGTATTTTCGCTATAAATAAACTCAAGGTGTTGCTATGGACCACAATGTTGCTGTAGTTTTTGCGCCAATTTCTTTGCACTTGTTAGAAGAAGTGGTGCACTTACACAATGGAAATCCGAAACTAACCAGACACCCACCCTTTGATATAATTTTTTATGGCATTTTGAGTGTATGGAACTACGAACTCACATTACTTTCTGATTTTGTCTCTTTTTGATGTGATGTCGGTCCTTCTTAAAAATTCACACTCATTCATATGATTTTGAAAAAGATCAACACCTGTCTTAGACACCTTCATTATTGTTGAAAACCTACACAAAACCTATACTCTTACGTGTTGAGTCTTATCACCCCCCTGTTGTTAAATGTGGTATTATTTTCAGCAAGCTTAAATGCTGTGGAAAATTTTAAACATCTTATTTTTTAATGTTATTTTTTAACTGTACCTGCTTAATTAGTATTGGCGTAGTATTTAATGTTAATGGCGATTATACTAACCCGTTCATCAAAAAACACACTAAAAACATGTCAAACAGTGTACCACTTAGTCAATGCCCTACATAGATGATAATGTATGTGTTCAAATCCATAAGATTATCAAAAAATTGGGTTAAAAAGTTTATTAATTCTAAAATTGGAAAGAAAATTTTTCCCCCTGTTGTTAAACCTCAGTAGACTTCTTGTTTTAATAAAAATGCTATGCCAGAGATACTGGTTTTGATGATATTCGTTCCAAGAGAAATGTTATGTATCCCAAGCCATTCACTCAGGTGGCTAAATGCGTAAAGAGTTGCTATTTGCTCAGGTGTAGAAAAACTCATAAAACTTTAATTGAAAAAGTTCCTCATTGTCTGAACAAGAGTAGCCCTAGAAACATCTGACAAATTCGCAATGGATATAAAAGTATCATTTAAAACTAAAAGGTGTCCCAAGAAGTTTTTAATGTATCCATTGTAGTGCAGTGTTGCAAAAGACAATCTTACTGAAGTTACTGTAATTTCAAAATTCTCTTTTGTTCTTTATGAGGCATATCATATGTAATAAATAAATACTATATGAATGTAGTTAGCAGCATTTTCATTATTATTTCAATGTTATTAAATTTTCTATGTTAGAAATACTTTTATAAGTGTCAATAAAAAAAAAATATATACCAATGTAATTAACCTTGAGATGAATATACTGCTATCCACACAGTAATTATGATATTTTCTATGTCAGAGTTACTATTTATAAGTGTCAGTACAGAAAATTTATTTATACCAATGTAACTAACTGTTACGTATCTGCTTGTTTGTTTGTTTCTGGTAGAAATTGTTCATACAAGTCTTTTCTTGATTAAACCAGTTTATCTCTTCCTCGATACAAACTTTTAGTACACAGTAGTTCCACAATCAGTACGTTTCTCGTCACTTTAAACTTAACATCTTTTATAATACACGCTATAAATCACAGCGATTCACAATCTCGATAACTTCGCTCCCGACTAGTACAAAACACACACTTTACGGCTCACTAGCTCGAAACTAACAGAATCATAAATTACACGGAACTCAAAGTAACTACTGCTCTCCATTTATCTATGTTGGTTATTTATCATTTATTTCTGGCAGTTATTTTGATTTAAAATTAATTATTTCCGAAGAAATAATTACTAATCAGGGGTGCTCGAAGATTAAGCAATCTTCCTTTTCCCTGTGCGTAGACTACAAGTATGTGCCTAAATTTAAAAAACAGGAAATTAATACAAACAAGAAAACGACCGATATAGGACAGATGGTCCACCAGGACGGCGCAGATATATAAATCCTATGGCAATAATTCTGATGTGGAGTACCCCGAGAAAACCCACTTTCACTGGTAACAACCAATCTATTACCAGTCCCCGGTTAGCGAGAAGAAGTAATTTGGAAGAGCAAAATGAAGTCTGATGCTGGGGTGGATTATAGATTAAGTGATTTACTGATTTTTCTGATGTTTGCCATGGTTTTACTGGGGTGTAGGTTCCAATTCTGGTGTGTTATTGACGGCGTGAAGTATTCTGTGTCGCTGGTAGGTGGTCGGAGAGCACAGAAAGGTTCGTTGGGGAGGTCATGGTCGGGAGATGTGTCGATTATGAGAGTGTTGGGTTAGTTTGGCGACGAGGGAGCAGAAAGTGGGAATGGTCTGAGGCACGGGTTGTTGGTTTGTTAGCATGCATCACTGGTTACTGGTAGGACTGTTGGCTGGGTCTAGGTACTCTTCTTTTTCTAGTATTTGTAGTTTGGGTCGACATGTCTAGTGTTTCAGAACTGGGTGAAGTTTGGGTAGCTTGGTAAGTGTGGTTGGATGGGTGGTAAAGTACTGGTTGGCGGCGGTTTTCTTTTGGGTATTGGGAAACGTGGGCTTGGGGGTGAACCGGTAACGGTAGAGGTGGGTGGGGCTTCTGGTATGGTTTCTCTGCTTTGAAGTGGTAGAATTCTAGAGAGCAGCCATGGGTGAGGATGAAGTCTGTAGTTATTTTGGAGGTAGTGACGACTTTCATGAAGTGGGAGGGTAAGCCTGGTGTACTGCATGGATCTTTGAATTGGTTGTGGTTTCGAGGGTTTGGTGGATTTCTTCAGGTGTGAATGATATGTGGACGTTCCTTAGGAAAACAGTGTGGAGACTGGCATTGCTTTTGGGGGTTGGCATGTGATGGGTGGGTTTGAAGATGGGTGTTACTAACTTTAAATTACTTCTGAAAAATATTCACCACACCTAATGTTTTTATAAATATTGAACAATTCAGCCAATTGCGTTTGTATGACTTAGTACATAATTAACATATTGATTGCAGTTTTAGTTTCATTATATAATCATACTTTTTACAATTATAGTTCTGAAAAGGACGCATATTTAAATATTCACTTTCACTAGTTCGTATTTCTCCACATAACTTTGTTCTTGAACAAATGTGTCATTTCACTTACGTACTTTTTACAATATTTCTATGGGACAAAGATGTTATTATAAAGGACAGTGTTATTTTAGGCAGCCAATGTTCCATAGGACCCCTACTGTTTCACTTTCACAAGTCAACAAGACAACTATCATAACATGCATGGATTTTTATTATCCATTATTAAAATGAAGTAGTTATAACCTATAATTTGCTTTACATACTCTTATCACCCTGAAAAGGACATTTATTTAATTCTCTATATAATTTAACTTACTGATACACTTTATAAGTATATATTTACATATATGGAATGACTTTCTGTTTAAACAATCACTTTACTATTATTTAAAAAGCAACACTTGATATTTGCGTATAAAATATAAACTGATGTCAAGACTGCTGTTTGTTAGGAAATACAAAGGTGACTCATAAAAACGGAATGGGCTATTTCATCATGTTACTAATGCATTATAGCTGATGACAAGACTGATCTAAACCAAGTAATGCTTTCGTTTCTAAAAACTACCAGAAATTCCATTTCTGTATCTTTCAAAACTTCATTTAAACTTTAGTTTTCCAAATGAATATAATCGTAAAACTGCATATAGTCTATACATTTGATCTCTTTCAGCCTATTCCTGACCTAAGTCAGGTGTTTGATATTCAATACCATTGACTGGCTCGATAAAATTTGGTTTTAGAAAATATACAGGGAAGGATGTCAACTTTAGAAAGATTTTGACCATTTGTGGTTGCTAAAACAGATAACGCTTTCATTTGAATGTAGAACTCTCTACCTGACTCATGGTTTTACTAAAACAAGATGGTGATCAATATGGCAGAAATTTTTTTTATGAAGACAAAAGTTGAACAGGACAATTAATAAATGTTTGCTATCTGTGTATTTACATTATACTTAATATTGAAAATAAACAGTTCAAACTAGATAATGTGTTACATATTACAATTTCGAATGGTCTGAAATCAAGCTAAATGATAATTTAAATTTAGTAGTTAAATGAATGCTGATATATCTCCAATTTGTGATCTTTGCCAACAAGATTGATACATACAGTTTTCTTTATTTAATACAAATATATTCTAATACACAAACAATAATACAATTTACAATAACAGTTATTACAACTAGTTAGTACAAACAATGATTTATATACAAAAGTTTCACAAACTTACAAGCAATATAAAGTCTTCTTTCTAGTCTGGAACTTCCTTGATGTCTTATCGATGGTTCACATGAGCGAGTGGACGTAGGTACAATTCACTTAATTAGGGAGCTAGCTAGCCCTGTGGCATTCACTGATCACACACCGATTTTTCCTACCGGTAACGTTAGGTAATGTCTTCGTAAAAGTACTAATGTCTGATGTGAATCCACTGAAGTTGAATGATTTGTAATGTTCAAAATTTATAAATGTTCCTGTTCAATATATCTGAAGTTATTGATTAATAAACGTCAATCACAGTTATAGGTTACAAAGTGAGTCGCGTTGGTTATTTTTATATTAAATTTTTACGAAATTTCAGTTTTACTTAACAATACTGACGCTAACACCAGCGTTTACGGACTACATATTGTTGATTCTTACTCTCGAGAATCTTCTACAGCTTTATACAATAGGCGGGAGTTTCGCAATACATATTTAAAAGTATAAGTTATGTACATTTCCAAATCTAAATCAACTTAAACAAACATCTATATTAAAATTAATATATAATAGTAAATTCGTCACAAACTATAATTTTCTACATAAATTTAATGTTTACCATACTTTAACCAGAGCTTTTGTATGCCTGTTTGTTTGGGCTACTCTTTTTACCAACGAATAGTGGGATTGACCGCACATTATAACGCCCCCACGGCTGAAAGGGCGAGCATGTTTGGTGTGACGGGGATTCGAACCCGCGACCCTCAGATTGTGAGTCGAGTGCCCCTTTTGTATGTCACTGAAATTACAAGTCAGTAAACGTAGTTCTTTCACTTTACATTCTGATACAAAACTAACTGTATTCATGATATTTGATGGGACATTTCAGTCAGCATACAATTATTGTACACTTTCTATTCAGTTAGACTCCATAAATTAATTATTCACGTTTCTAAATGAACTGTTGTCACTCATACTAAGACATCTTAGCTTATAAAGTACATGATTAAATTTCATACCATTTTATGTTTATATTACTATTTCAGTTAGAGTTTATATTTTTCATTTATGTAACAATATGTGAAAACAAAGTGAATTAACATGAGACATTGTACTAAAGACATGTCACCACATAAATAAATAAATGATTCAATGCAAACTAATCACGTAAGATTTCAGTTAGTAGGATGAGAAAAATATTATTGACTATTTCCAAGCAGATATTTGCTCACATAGATTATGAAACTGTCAGTGTTCTGTGATTTTCTTAAATAAATACACTTAAACATAGCCTAGTATACTTGCTACTTTAGTATATATATAAGTAAAATCTTAAATATAACACATACTGAAAAATTTGTTAACAATAGTCTAGTATACTTGCTACGTTAGTATATATATAAGTAAAATCTTAAATATAACACATACTGAAAAATTTGTTAACAATAGTCTAGTATACTTGCTACGTTAGTATATATATAAGTAAAATCTTAAATATAACACATACTGAAAAATTTGTTAACAATAGTCTAGTATACTTGCTACGTTAGTATATATATAAGTAAAATCTTAAATATAACACATACTGAAAAATTTGTTAACAATAGTCTAGTATACTTGCTACGTTAGTATATATATAAGTAAAATCTTAAATATAACACATACTGAAAAATTTGTTAACAATAGTCTAGTATACTTGCTACGTTAGTATATATATAAGTAAAATCTTAAATATAACACATACTGAA
>NW_013666272.1:435747-436820 GCF_000517525.1 Limulus polyphemus
TCTTTATGATAAATTATATCTTAGTTTATAAAATACTGACCTATATATGTTTAGCTGAGTCTTTATGATAAATTACACCTTAGTTTATAAAATACTGACCTATATATGTTTAGCTGAGTCTTTATGATAAATTACACCTCATGAATACCATTTTCAAATGATATGTGTAATCCTAACTTTCTCTTTCTCAAGATTTGAAAAGGATTTTGTTTATTTGAAGTTAAGCACAAAGATACACAAGAGCTTTCTTCACTATCTTCAGTATGAATCCTCATTTGAAATATAGTTTATTTTGTATAATACCAATGGCCCAGTGAAGTAGTAGTTGGGGAATATTTAAATGTTCAATCATAACAAATTTCTATGAACAAAATAAATAGAACATACACCAAAATTTGTATGGAGACGATGCTTACATGATTGTACATTTCGGAAATATCCACCACAAAGTAGACACTCGTAACTCATCTCTGTAGGTATTTGTTATTCACATATATAATCCACATCAAAGGAACTAAGAAGAGACGCCAAAGGATATAACACTGACTATTGCTTTCACCATTGTTCAATAGTCATGTGACCACTACTTGAGAAAAACAAGCATTCGTTTCCACAAACTGACAAACCAGAAATTCTATTTCCGGATATTTCAAGTTTCTTATCCTAAAAGACAAGAAAATGCATATATTTTCTTTAACATATTTATTGTATCATTACGGAATATACTTTACAATCAAAATATGCTGTTATGTTTACTATACTTTGACAATGAATAACGGATTTCCCATGTCACTCAACTTAACAGTCAGTAAAACAAAACTATTTATTCATGCACTTTATATAACATTACAGAAGGCTAAATGTATATTTATGAAAGTCTCAATATTTGATGGTAAATTAGGAATTTATATTCTGCTTCTAAATTAGTACTTTATTTTCAATCCAGAATTTTGTCTAGAATATTTAAATATAACTTTACAAATTTAACGTATATATAGTCTATACACAGAATTATTTCTAGAATATTTAAAGATAACTTTACAAATTTAACGTATATATAGTCTATACACAGA
>NW_013666272.1:437652-442040 GCF_000517525.1 Limulus polyphemus
GTATATATAGTCTATACACAGAATTATTTCTTGAATATTTAAATATAACTTTACAAATTTAACGTATATATAGTCTATACACAGAATTATTTCTAGAATATTTAAAGATAACTTTACAAATTTAACGTATATATATAGTCTATACATTGTCTAACTTAAAGGTGTAATTATTTAGATATGTAAGTAATACTATTGTCTATCATCTTATAATCTGGGCTATGTTCTTCAAATTTAGCTGAGGGGTAAATTCCTCTGACAAACTGACATCTCCATAACATTTGATACTCACAAATAACACAAACTGAAATATGCATGAATTATAAATACTGGATTGACAAGATTATATTTACTTTCATACAAATCTGATACATTACAGTTAGTGCACAATTCTTTTTTCATTAATCACATGGCCATTACTTGAGAAACAATCCGTTCTGTATCATGGAATAAAAACAAAAATTAACGTTTAATTTGATATATAACAATATCGAACATTGATTGAAGTTTTAATACAATATGAAGAACAGAGAATGTGTTAAATGCTTTGTTACATCACTATCATTGGAGAAACAAGTACCATGAATATTAAAGTGGACGTTTTTCAATACTTAAGGAATGGTCTACAAAAAAAAGACATCTATCCTTTACATGAAATCAGTTTATAAAGATAATTCCACATAAAAACCATTCATCAACGTGATTAGATTTATCTGTAGTGCCTTGCACATTACACAACGATACAGAGAGCTAAGTGTAAGTTTATGTAATTCTCAATATTTGATGGTACTCTAGGAAAATATTTTTTGTTTTAGATCTAGAACCGATATGTATCGTTTAAACTATCATTGTTTACAAATATAACTCACCAAGATCTATATATAGTCTAACTTCTTACAAGTGTAATTATTTAAATATAAGAGTTTTAGTTTTGAATCCTAAAGATCAACGAAGTTATAAGATTTACGAAAACTTAGTAATATTCATTGTAATAATAGAAATAAGTTAGTCATATCCCATTACCATACTGTTCTCTGTTAATTACTTACTTATTTAGGTGCATTAACTAGGTGCACTTAAATATCTGGAAGATAGGAGAAAAATTAAATGTTCGGCCAAATGCTGGACAGATATATCGGCTGTAAAATCCCCAGTTGTCACTGTTACCCATTGCTTAGAAAGTAAATATTTAAGAATTAAGCCTCTTATTATACTAGTAAACTTTGTATTTAATGCACATTGAAGATCTCGTTAAAACATTCTAAATGTGCTGTCCTAGTATCTAGAATTGAAACAAGAGTTGATGATAATCAACTTTACTGAGATAGCCCGATGTAGAATTACAATAAAAACTATTGTAATGTTTCTACATAAAATTATGTGTCGTAATAAAGTATTGTGTACATATGCTTACTGTAGACAACGAATGCCTAAAGGGTTACACGTTGATAAACAGTCACTGCTGAGTTATAAAATACGTGTTGTAGTAGTAGAAGAATACAGTTTGAAGTGTAAAATATCTTCCTAAAGTATTTATAATATCAAAAGTTCTCATTCCTGAAGAAACATTGCGGTATGTCTACAGCATTACAGCGATACCCGTGGTGGGCAGTCCACAGGTAGCTCATTGTCTTGCTTTGTGCTTAACTTCAAAACAAACAAACTTAATTATTTTCTCTTTTTCTGAAATGGGGGCTGTGCCACTGGGGAGCAAATAATTAAGTTTGTTTGTTTTGAAGTTAAGCACAAAGCAAGACAATGATCTACCTGTGTTCTGCCCACCACGGGTATCGTTGTAAGGCTGTAGACATACCGCTGTGCCACTGGGGAGCAAATAATTAAGACTCAAACTTAAAATTTAACCATTTTAGTGTTATTTTTGTAGAATTTTATCATTGTGTTCCATTTGCTTTTTTATATACATTTTATTTCAGCAGATAACTTATGAAGAGTATTGATAAGTGGAATTTTGTTTTGTGTGTGACCGATTTATCATTATATATCTATTTTAATATCGATGTTTGTTTACATTAAACTTATATTTAGAAATGTACATAACTTATATTGTTTAATCAATATTGCGAAATTCCCGCCTATTCACTAAAGTTTTAGAAGATTCTCGAGTGTAAGAATCAACAATATATGTGTGTACGTAAACACTAGTGCATCGTCAGTATCGTTGCGTAACCTGAAATCTCGAGAAACTCCTCACGCCTATAAATATAACCAACGCGACGCACCAAAAGACATATGGTTTGCCATGGTTGGTGTGCTATAAACCTAAGAAGCTATAACTGTGACTGTTATAACGATTATTAATCGGGAACTATAGATATTTGACCAGAAACATTTATAGATTTCGAATATTACAAAACATTTAACTTCAGCAGAGTCACATCGGGCGTTAGTATATTTACAATAACTTACAACTCGGCCTGTATGGCCGGCCAAGAATGAAGAACACAGAGCTAGCTAGCTCCCTGTTAAGTGAATTATATCTACATGAACTCAAAATTAATTTGCTCATCGTGAACCCTCGATAAGATAAAGAAAGTTCCAGACCAGATAGAGGACTAAATATTGTTTGTAAGTTTGTAAAACTTTTGTACATAGATCATTATTTGTAATAACCGTTATTACAAATCGTTTTATTGTTTGTATATTAAAATATGTTTGTATTAACAAAACTGTTGGTAGTAATCATAAATTGGATACATTTATATAACTTCCAAACCTAAATTACAATTTAACTCAATTTCAGGTTATTTGAAATTGTAATACGTAACATGTGTAATAATGTCCTATAATGAAGTTTTTACAGTAGTGTTGACCGCCACCAAGCCACAAAGCTAGTAAGTCGAAGGCTTATAACGCTGTAAACTTGGTTTCGATACCCGTGATAGATACGTAACAGGCAGCCCATTGTGTAAATTTGTGGTTAATAACAAGACAAAAAAGAAAAATGAAAAATAGTTTGTCTTTCTTGCCCAGATCATTACCATGATCGTTTTTTATCAAATGTTTGCAATGTCCGAAAAGGCAGACACGCAAACCCAGAAGCTTCCGAAATATATATATATATATATACACATACGATTTTTTTTTATTTCAAACATCCAAGACGAAACAAAATACTTAATCTTACTGGTTTTCGTCATAAATATTTAGTCTAAATATGTGTTAATCACTTTCAATAATATATCGCAACTTACCTACTATTTTTAGAGTTCTAAGTGTTTTTTTATTTTAGTTATTTATTTTTACTTGCCTTTCTTTACTGTCCATTGATTCTGTGAAATAAACCTTTCCCCTAAAATTTCGTTCAAAGTCATCGATTAAAAAACATCGCAAATTCTTATAAAATAAACCCAATTAAGCGATGGAAAATGTCAAGTAGCTATGAATAGGTTTCTGTTCTTATTCGTTTAACACATTATTTCATTAAATAAATTACAGTATTCAAATGGCAGCAAACACAATGACCACCTTTTCTTACTATTATTTTTGTTTTAGTATCACTTAAAAAAAGAATACTAATTCCTACCTTTAGGTTGTCTGACTGGATTATCAATTGACACTAATATTATAGTCAGAATAAAAACATTCTTTGATTTATTGAAAACACTTGAGATTTAGTTGGTGATAATTTTAATGCTTATTAGCCATAGCTGTGAATAAAACATATGGAAAAAATGTTGATATGTTGCTGAAATTGGGACCGAACGTGGCCCAGTGATTAGCGTGATGGAAGGTTGTTCTGTACATGTATGTCCAACACGTTCCGTTATCGCAAAAAGATATCACTCATTCCAGGGCAGTGGGCGAGTTATAATTACGACGGTCAAATCCCATTATTCGCCTTGACAAGAGTAGCCCAAGAAATGGTGTCGAGGGTTTTTAACTAGCTGCCTGTCTTGCAGATATAAAACCGTCATATAAAAGTAGTTTTTGCAGTCTCAGTAATTCTTTTCCAACATGACAGGAAAAAAAATCACCCAAACTGGCTATGGTAGTCAAGATTGGAAACATATAACTCATATGTCGTGCAAGTTATATTGACTTCTCTAGTAGTGTACATACTGGAATATATCCAAATTGTTAAGAGTTCAGTTAATTGATCATTTGTTGAGTGCAGTTGTGATGTTAATTAAAATTTGAGGAATTATAAAACGAATATCCAATAATTAAAGGAGAAACTTTATACGTACAATATTTGAATGCGTTTAATAAAAACATACATTCTGTTTTACATAATCTCCAAATTATTTTGTTTCTTCTCTGTCAAGTTCGAGTTAATGGCTTATGAGCCTTACCCACAACTGTATATGCGTCCCCTCCCCCATTCATACCCGTCCCCTCACATCTTCTGGTAGTCGTGTATTTCTCTGACA
>NW_013666272.1:443040-449610 GCF_000517525.1 Limulus polyphemus
GTCCCCTCACATCTTCTGGTAGTCGTGTATTTCTCTGACATTTTATGAACAGGTAATTATTGATTATAATTTTATAACCCTGAATAGCATTAAATTAATATCTTTTGTGTCCAAAAAGTTATAATACCATCCTATCCTAGAAAATATAATCTGAGGGTCGCGGGTTCGAATCCCCGTCACACCGAATATGCTCGTCCTTTCAGCCGTGGAGGAGTTATAATGTGATGGTCAATCCCACTATTCGTTAATAAAACAGTAGTCCAAGAGTTGGTTGTGGGAAGTGTTGAATAACTGTCTTCCCTGTAGTCTATCATTGCTAAATTAGGGACAGATAGCGCAGACAGCTCTTGTTAGCTTTGCGAGAAAATCAAAATAAACCAAACTATATAGTTAAGCCAATCCTTGCCACAAAGACAACTCTATAGGAGCTTATTTATGCATTTTATGGTGTTCTGATCAACTGACCCTGATAACGCTTAAATCACTGACTTCGTTTACATGTTTTGCGTTTTTCAGGTTATTAGAAAAGCTGTAATTAACACAAATCTTCAAGAAAAATTAGTGCATAAATAATTTAAAAAAATGATGTTAAAATAGGGGATGCGTAAATATAGGTTTAAGACTGTTTAATTGTGTTTAATATTTAGAGTTTTATAGTTGCTATACAAATTTGTGACCCCTTAAGTCTTTGGGCATGTGGTAGGGTTAATTGTGCTCTTTTTTTTTCCCGTATAGTTCTCCATTATTTCGAACTTTTGAAGTGGTGTCCCCATCTAGTGAGCAAAACTAGCATTATTATGGTATAAATAATATTAATTCTATTGTTTATGCGTTTGTTGTCACGTGCCAAATAGCGCATGTAATGCGCAAGTAGTATTAATTCTATTATTTACACGTTTATTGTCATATGTTAGATACACGTGTAATGTATTATAACTAGTATTCATTTTTGTTTACGTATTTGTTGTCATGTGCAAAATACGCATATAATGTTTTAAAAGTTGTACCATTATAAAAACGTGTGAAGAGCTAACAGCTGCTCGTTGAAACAATTCAATGGTAAATTTTCATAAAAATAGTGATGAATAAACTTAAAATTGCAGTAAACCCAATCCCTTTGATCAGAGCGTATTTGTAATAAGTCTAGTGAGCTGTTTATAACGATCTTGTCATTTCAGTAACGAAAATTGCATTACAATTGTTTTAAAGCAAAGGAAACTGATTGCAATGCGTTGTTGGCAGAAGTGTTTGTTTTGGTGTAATGGGTAATCCAGCTTCGCTAAGTAGTCACGGGGACTTTTTCCGCTGGATGCCACCAATACTGAAGTGAACACTTTTTGAAATTTATTTCGATAAGTGTCGAAAGGGATAAATATATACAATTCAATTTATTCGACATTGTACAATAAAATCATGCATGTGTGTAGTACCGACACGAAAAAATATAAACCGAACAACAACAAATAAATTCAAACACGTTCCTCTCTTTATGCGTCCCCTCCCCAATTCATGCTCGTCCCCTCGAAATTGTCAGTCAGCCGACAGAGGAAATAGCTGTTTTTTCATAATATTCCACCACAAAAAGAAACATTTTTGTTCGTAACAAATTTAATTATTGATGAAAATCTGATGTTTTCGTTTCTCACAATTCTTTTAATTTGCCGATTCAAAATAATAGGCGTGTAAAATTATCATTTCAGATCTATTTTTTTTTGTCTCTCACAAGTTACTGCCCAAGGGTCAGTTCGTTTAATACTAGAATTCTTTTGTTGGGTTTGACAATGAAAGGCAGAAGATGATTCTCAGAAACGCTATTCATTATAAATGGCAGTATAATACTATAAAAGTTACGGTTTAAACGACAAAAGTTGGCGAGATATTAGAAACAAATATAAAATTTGTAAATACTGAAATGTAATTCACATCAAAACAAAAGAAAGTTATTCTGACCAACAAAGTAATCAGTCCTGTAGTTTGCTAACCTTAAAAAGTTAACCATCCTTTCAATAAAACGTTCAAAACAATTCAGATATCAAACTGTATCACCTATATTACTGTACAGATATTTGTCAAAATTTACATATCAACAATTATGACACAAAGAATTATCTTGCAGGAAAAGTAGGTTATCAATAAGTTCAAAACAAGTAAGTCACTGTTCAGGAATTAATGTTGAAAAAAAAGGCAAATATTTCTCATCATTGTATGAAGTTTTTGTAAACTGCCTTACTTTTCAGTTTTCACACACACATTTAATATAAAGTTTATTTTTCCTTTATGAGTTATGGAAACACGACTGCTGAAGTTAATGCTGTTTTATTTTAACGACACTCGTTTCTACAAGTGAAGTTGTTTGACAAAGGTTGTCTTGAACTTCAACCAGCAAGGTTGTCTCACGTGTAGTTCCGTATTCTGCAGCTCGAAGCTGCAAAAAGAGTTAAATAAAAATTGTGGCGGGGAGGGAGGGGGATCTGGGTGCCATAATTCTTCCAAGCCAGGAATATCAGATGTTCAGTTAATGACATTAAACAAACATATCAATAACGTCGCTACACTTCTCTCTCTCTTCAAGAATCAATCCGTCAAAATCGTATTATGGAGATTGCTTTCAATAGGGCTGAAATTATGTGTAAGAAGTTACTTTTAAAGACGAAACACAGCATATAATCCATTAAGTGTTGAATTTTGGTACACATCCTAAATGTAGATTTACAAAATGATTCATGCGTGGTTAGTTAAATATGCATTTATTTTTTAGCAAACGCTTTTCTTAAACGCTGCTTAAATAGTTCAGAACTATAGAAAGTACTAATCATTTATCCTACAGAGGTGCGTATGTTATTTGAAAACTATTTTAGAGCCTCACCACCTAGTTCTAGCCCGTATATTCATATACAGTTATGCTGTATTTGACGAATATTCTTGACAATAGTCATGCAGAGTCGTTTGCATTGAAAAAGGATCTGTCGTGAGGCTGTCATGTCCAAAGTACACCACGTCTCCCTGATGGCTTTCCACAACCCATCTAATGTAGGAGAACGACGGTTTTCCAGTGCCCATTTCAACAGTACAAATCACACAAATCTACAGGTGCTGCATCTTGCAACACGAATGGTATCTTTAGATGTAATAACATGAATATTTTATTTTCCAGCTGTATGCAACAGTTGAGAAAGCTATGTGTATATGGACTTGTTACATTCCCAGATGGAGATCCTTCCTAGGCATGTTGCATACTGTTTCCTGGGGCATGTGAATGTCTTCTAACTGAACTTTGTTCGTGAAGTCTCAACTGCTACAAGATGCTACACTTTGCTTACCATAGCTGAGGCACGACTTGTTGTAGTTCTCTCGGGATGAACGTAGTACCGCAATTTGATCCAAATTCCTTTGTTTTTCAATGCCACTAAATGCATGGGATATTCTAATCTTGGAAATTAAGTCCCCTATACAAACAAACACCTTTATGATCTGATTATGAATGTTTTACAAAAGGACTTGCATACCCTTCCTCAAAGTGATACATTTTTTGTGGCCTCACATTACCTACAGAATGTCAAACAAATGCCAAAAAGTAGTTCTGATACACACTACAGCACCATGACTATATTAGCTGTGGTTGTCATGCGACTGATTTGCGTATTGAAAATAACAACAATGAAAACATGGCAAGTTAGAAGGATGCTAATATTACTATTGTAGATTACTTGGGATTTTGAAGTAGACACAATTATAAAAACTCGAATGAACCAAATCACAGCCGAATAAACAACAGCAAAAAATTAACAAAATCTAAAGTATATATATATAAATCTAAATGTAGAACAGTAAACACTGAAAATATTATTTAAAAGCTATATTATGTATACCAGTTTTTTCCTTATGCATATATTGTTTTATTGCAATCTATTTGAATTTCTTGCTTGTCGAGTACAGTGTTTAGTAGTTATTTTTGTAAAATTTCTATAGGTTTTCACTCCAAATTCTTCTTGCCCCAACTTGCCTTCTTGGATAAGTAAAAGAAAATCTCAGGTGTTGAAGTAAAACAGATAACCCCTCCAACGTTTAAGACGACAATAAAAAGAGACCCGACCTGAACTGCTTCTTCTCGGAGATTAATTTTTGTAAGACACAGGGATAGAAGGTACAATATTTGTTGCCGAGGCTGAATGGTCCAGCTCCTAATTTGATTGAGGAGAAGCAAAGTTATTGAGGCAAGAGTTGAAGCAGACTTGCAATGTTTCTTCTCAGTAGAGAACTCAGCTATATATTGGATCACGTTCGAAGCTCAAAAGAAAGTAGACCTTGAGAAATGGCAAATAATGATTCTGAGTGTATCCTTGAGTTTTTTTAAACTCAGTTTATCGAGCTACTGCGATCTACAGTGAAGGTAAAGCCACTGTATGAAACACTGTTTTCTGCCCAGAAATTAAACTACACTTTCTTTAACAGTTAGATGTGCTTCATAGTTTCAGCACTGGTTTGTAATTAAGGATGTTTGGCTATTAAGCTTCCTGCTGGAATGATCATTGGCACAAAAATTGCTGGTTGAGGGTTGTGCAGAAAATTGGGACTCAACATCACAACAGCAATTTATTGAGATGCTGGGTGAATATAGCGATGTGTTTCTGGGACTAGATGGTTGTACTAGTAACTTGACACCACCTATAAATAGGGAAAATGCATTCTGTTAAACAAACGCTTCTCTGGTATTCCTGGAGCACTATTGACCTAGTTAGTGTGGAGATAAAGCATACGTGACAGTATGGCATAGTACAATCTAAGTGTTTGGTTGTCTCATTGGAAAGAAGGAAGATACATTAAAGTTGTGTAGACTTAGGTTGGTGAATGCAGCATCCTGCACTGATGCCTTTTTACTGCTACAAATAAACAAATGTCTGAATGCCCTGGAAATAGCCATTAGTTTACCTCATTACACTTGGCTTCGAGGTACTGGCAAGTTGAGAGGGATTAGAGTAGACATAAGACTGCTTTCATCATTTGAGATGGCTTGTATGCATTTCATGGTATGCCATTTACCTTCTGTAAGGCACCTGATATTTTTCAGTATTGATGGAGCTTACACCTAGAAGGTTGCAGCGGAGAGATGTATGACCAATTTAAATTAAATCTTTGAGTTTGGTCACATGTTTGAGGCCTGACTGACATGTCCTGATGGTTGGAGCACACATTTCGCAAACTAAGAGTCGTGGATTCGAATTTTGTCTACAAACATGCTCACCCTGTCAGCTGTGGGGAGTGTTATAATGTGATGGTCAATTACATTGGTTGTTGGTAAAGAGTAGTCCACACGTTGGCAGTGGATGGTATTGACTACTGGCCTTTCCTCTAAGGCATCACTTTAAAATTAGGGACAATTACCATAGATATCTCTCGAGCAGCTTTGTGTGAAATTCTAAACAAAACATGTTTCAGTCTGCTGCTGGATATCTAGACATGATTCTTAGACAGATAAAGAAGACAGCCTTGAAACTGAAGCGAGGAAATTGTGTACTTATGAGGACTCGGATGAACTACTTGATCACAATGTTGCTAGGTGGGAGAGTTACAGATCCTGTAAAGATCGTAACAGACAATGATTACTTGAGTAAGGAAGCACGTTATAACAATAACAGGTAGGCAACCAACGAATTACAAGCATAAGGAAGACTTTATTGATAGTGGAACATACTCGATTCGACAAAACATTTTTCTATCTTCTTCAGGCATGATCTGCACCAAGCAATATGGAGTTTACATATAGTTACAAAGACAAGGATTAAATGTGACAGAAGTGATGTCCGCAGGTGACAGGATATAGGTAAAGATCAAGTCTGATCAAGTATATGAGCGATGAATAGACATTGCAAAGTGCAGCTATGTTGCTAGGGCTATCACTACGGTTAAAATCTGTACCCAAACCTTCGGGTCAAATTAATACCTTACAACATAACCCAAAAGAATCCCTACTAAAAGAACACACACACACACATTATATAACTTACAAACTATTGATTACATTAATTGTTAATATGCGATTAAATCAGCAGTATAAAACAATTATGAATTAAATATCGCAATACCGTTATCGGTCCTGGTTGTCAACTTATTTGTCATAACATATAATGTCTGTGGTAACAGCACCCAAATGCGTTGGGAATATACCAATTATCAGACAGAATCCAAATACCGATATCAATCTAGTCAGCCATCATGGAAAATCATAAAAAGTCAATCAAACAAGGGTATGAAACTGAGCGATTACACCCACAACGTCTCAGCTTCTACAGCCTTTCACTGTCTATAGCCAGTTGTGGGAAGACAGTTAACCTTAAATTTCTTACAATAGAAATGAAATGAAGCCACTCTAATATTTCTACTAATTAAACTCCCACCCTCCACCCTTACTTATTTATAAGTTTATTTGTTTTCATTCTTAAAGTCACCAGTAATTGCTTTAAATGTTGCACCTAAGGTCCTTACAATAACATCCAAATGGACTAATGATACTCGATGACGAGGAACCCACTTTGAGACTAATAATGGTTGGAGACGGCTTGAATGAGTAAT
>NW_013666272.1:450445-454680 GCF_000517525.1 Limulus polyphemus
TTTTCGAAGATGTGGACATTCACACACTACAACACAACAACCAACAAATGTAAACTTTGGTGTTCGAAGATGTGGGCAATCAGACATCACAACACAACAATCAACAAATGTAAACTTTGGTGTTCGAAGATGTGGGCAATCAGACATCACAACACAGCAACCAAGAAATCTAAACTTTGGTGTTCGAAGATGTGGACATTCACACACGACAACACAACAACCAACAAATGTAAACTTTGGTGTTCGAAGATGTGGGCAATCAGACATCACAACACAACAATCAACAAATGTAACGTTGGTGTTCGAAGATGTGGACAATCAGACGTCGCCTCATAACAACCAACAAATGTAAACTTTGGTGTTCGAAAATGTGGGCAATCAGACACTACAACACAACAGCTTATTGTTTTCAAAAGGAAACTTGATCGTTAACAGAAATTCATGTGTATCATCACCTATTTGAACTTTGCATTGACATTTCTAAGGATATTTGTAAAATAGTTTTCCTACGTTTATTAATGTTTTTAGCTTTTAAAAACACTTATATACCATTTTGTATGCTGTTTTTTTGGTATATTTATTTTTACTTTTAATATGAAGACATTACTTTTATTAAACTTTCAATTTTAGCACTAGAGGGCACTACCATACTTAACATCTTGGCCAATCGGTATCGTAAATGGCAATGTCGTCTCCATGGAGACATCATAGTAAACGGCCTACACATGACGCCTCCAGACTTGGAACACTGTGTTGCCTACATCCAGAAAGATTCTGAGTTCAGTCCTGACATGAGTGTTAGACAGACTCTCCTCTTCACCTCTCTCCTACAGGAGCCAAGTGATTCCAACAGAAACAGAGATACGAAAGGACGGGTTTGTTTCTGCTTTAATTATTTTATCACTATTTGCGTGAGAGATAGATTATACTTCGTGCTGAAGGATTTTGTGTTTACAATAAAAACATCACCCTGGTGACTCAGTGGTAAGTCTGAAAGCTTACGACGCTAAAATTGGGTTTCGGTACCCCCGGTGGGCAGATCATAGATAGTTTATTGTGTAGCTTTGCGCTTAAAAAACAACAAATAAACAATAAAAGTTATCATGATAAATTACATGTTAAATAACTTTATATAAAGAGTTTTCCATCACTTGAACCAGCAGAATATATGAAATAAAATCTAATGGTGAAAATAAATAAGTATTCAACTCGCACAGAATCTAATTAATGTTGACACATTTTTCACGTCACACAGAAATTAAGTAATGTTGACACACTGTAAAGTGTCCTTATTGGAAATAAGCCATTAAACCTAGTGCATGTTCTACATTATTGGGAAATAAGCCTAGTGCATGTTCTACATTATTGGAAAATAAGCCTAGTGCATGTTCTACATTATTGGAATAAGCCTAACCTAGTGCATGTTCTACATTATTGGTAAATAAGCCTTTAAACCTAGTGCATGTTCTACATTATTGGAAAATAAGCCTAGTGCATGTTCTACATTATTGGGAAATAAGCCTTTAAACCTAGTGCATGTTCTACATTATTGGTAAATAAGCCATTAAACCTAGTGCATGTTCTACATTATTGGTAAATAAGCCTTTAAACCTAGTGCATGTCCTATATTATTGGGGAATAAGCCTTTAAACCTAGTGCATGTTCTATATTATTGAGAAATAAGCCTAAAGTGTGTTCTACATTATTAGAAATTTAAGCACAGTGCTGAAAGTGTGAAGATATCGAAGACCATTAGATTCGATGCAATTTAGTAGTAGATATATCTAAAATCTAAATTTAAATAGCTGGTAACTTCTTTTTGTTTTGTAAAAAGACTTTTACCCCTAGAAAAGAACACTGTTTTTGTTTTATAAATCACTAAAAGAAATCACTGGCGTCGGAATGTGTAAGTTAACGTTTGTAAAGTTACTGGATGTCAAATTAACTACTGTTTTTAATATTTTACTATTTATGTCCCCAGTTAATAAACGGTAAATTTAGGAACTTATAGAGCTAAAATCCGGGGTTCGATTGCACGTAGTAGACAGAGCACAGATAGTCTATTGAGTAACTCTGCGCTAAAACAAATGAAAGAACAAAGAAACATTCTTGTACAAAACAAAATCCTTTGTATAGGAACAATCCTCATTGCCCAGATGAAGGCCTTTAGGCCTAAATATCGACAAATAATTCCACACCCCCTCTAAAGTGATGTTAATAATTTCTGTTTATTTTTTAATGTCAGCTGATCCACGTGTTTCATTGTAATATTTACAAAAATATTTAACTTGTTTGTTGATAAGCAGAAAGCTACACAATAGGCTATCTGTGCTGTGCCCATCACGGGCATCAAAACACGATGTTATAAACCTACAGACTTACAATTTAGATGACGAGGAACCCACTTTGAGACTAATAATGGTTGGAGACGGCTTGAATGGGTAATGAAAGAAAAACTTTAATATAAGTTTAACATAACAGCAAATGTACAAGTTTCGACAAGGTTTTGGGTACCTGATGATGACAAAACCTTGTCGAAATGTTGTACATTTGCTGTTATGTTAAACTTATATTAAACTTATATTCAAGCCGTCTCCAACCATTATTGGACTAATGGTATGTTTGTAACAGAGCAAGATTTGTATTGTGTAAGATCAAACAAATTTTTAGTGAATTTATCGCAAAGCTACTCGAGGGCTATCCATCCTAGCCTTTCCCAACTTTGATGTGATAGATTAAGGGAAGGAAAACCAAAGAATACAACTTCAGACAGAACCGATCAAGCTTGATATTTGTCATGTATAGTCGTTTCTCAGGTTGTGCGTGCTCACAGAAGGCAGCTAGTCATCACCACCCAACGCCAACTGTTGGGCTACTCTTTTACCAATGAATAGTGGGATTGACAGTCACATTATAACGGCTGAAAGGGCGAGCATGTTTGGTGTGACGGGGATTCGAGCCCGCGACTCTCAGATTGCGAGTCGAGCGCCCTAACCACCTGGCCATACCGGGCACATGAACTTATATTTTGAGAGTTAGCTTCTTATACACCAAGAGCAACTAACGTCCTCTGATGTCTCCATAACATATTTTCCATAATCGAAAATTTATTTTTTTAAATATTTGTGTATTTATTAAAAAAGTGTAAAGAATATATTTAATTGCCAGTCTTTATATCCGTTATCTAAATAAACTGTTATTTATGAATAATAAAACATTATCCATAAAATAATTATTCTTGTTACAGACTATTAAAAACCTTTTTAACTGAAGCATAATAATACCTTTTAACATTATATACGGAACGACATTACTGGGGGTGGTAGACTAAGGATGGGAAAATTAAATTCTCTTTGTTTATCAAAAATAGTTAACCGTGCTCTGCCTTCTAATTAGTGTAGGGCCCGGCATGGCCAGGTGGTTAAGGCACTCGACTCGCAATCTGAGGGTCGCGGGTTCGAATCCCTATCATACCAAACATGCTCGCCCTTTCAGCCGTGTGGGCGTTATAATGTGACGGTCAATCCCACTATTTGTTGGTAAAGGTGTAGTCCAAGAGTTGGCAGTGGGTGGTCATGACTAGCTGCCTTCCCTCTAGTCTTACACTGCTAAATTAGGGACTGCTAGCACAGATAGCCCTCGTGTAGCTTTGCGCGAAATTCAAAAACAAACAAATCTAATTAATGTTTAAACCTAAATAATTAGCATGAACATCACTACTTTTCTTCTTTCTATTGCGAGTTCTTTATGGAAATTAAATCATCTGTGTAACGTAAGCTGTAGATGTATAAATTAGGATTTGATGCCTGTTCTAGAAATGAGTTTTCATAAAAGAACCCATACAGATTGGCCAAGTTTGAAGCAAAATTTGCCCTAATTAAATACGCACTGTTTGTTTATGTTCTTGTTTGTTGAAAGTAATATAACTATTATAAATACAAAAAGGAAGTATACTGTTACGACAGCGGAAGTCACGTGACTCTGATAACACGTGATGTGTATCTAGAAGATTCACGAAGAGACGAGATGTACGCTTTTATAATATATAAGACCGGCAAGAAGTGACGGTAACAATTGAATTGCAGACAGAGATAGAGACGGACAATTGAGTCAAGCGCGGTAGTAAGTAAAGTGCGTGAATCGTTCGTTGTGAATTATAGTGTTTTGTTTAAGTTAAAGTGACTGTGGAAATTAAGTAGTGTTAATTATTTATTAAGTACTATTAAGAAAAACAA
>NW_013666272.1:455055-458116 GCF_000517525.1 Limulus polyphemus
TTAAATTTTGGAATATTTCTATATTTCAGGGCTCTAGTTAACCCGAACTCCCGAAACCCGTACGCGCGAGAATTTGTTGGTACCATATGCATTTGCTTAGAACTTTGTACCATAACAAACTAAGCAACATACAGTTTGCACACAGTTGTCCACAATCAATCTCTAATAGGTTTTAATAATGACAATAAATTGCACGAAAATAAAGCCACGTGAAAGTATCACATGATTAACCCTTTCACCTCGGGTCAAAGTGCACATGTCACAAACTTTCATAGTTATATTCAAAATTTAATTAAACTACTTTATTATCAATGTATATGAATAATGTAGAATGTAGATAATAAATCAAAGTTTAGTATTCATTAATTTTTAAGTTCTTAATTTTATAAGGAAATATAAAAAAACACAATCTTCTCTAGTATGAGTACTGTGACGTTTTTTATCTGTCTTCTCTCTTCTATAAGTTCGTTACCACTCCTCCGAGAAGTACGAAATTTAATGTAAATTACTCATTAAAATATTTTCATCGTTCAGGCAAAGCATAATTTACATAGTCTTCAATCTTATTTAGATACAGACCAATAAAATAAAAATCGAACCTCACTTGCTATGGCCATCTGTTACATTCTTTCTTTCAGAACTTACCAATAGTTATCTCTAATATTTAAGACTATATTATTTATAACCACTAGAAAGCCAAAGTATTTCTTTAACAAATGACGTATTGTATTACGTTGTTGTCTGTACAGAGAATTGTCTATTTTCCCTCCAGTTCAAACTTCATTCCCACAAGAAACACATCAACGAGGTTAGACGAATTTTTAACGGCTTTTGTAGCACAGTTAGAAAGCCAGAAAAATTGTGATAATTATGGAGCATTGTTTCCCTTTTGCACGTTATTATTTTGTGTTCTTTGGTGCATTATTTATTAAGTAGAAATTATGTAATGCAGAAGTACAATTAGCTGTTGCTGAGGGATCAGATTGTAGACGCCTTGGACAGTCCACAACTGAAGATACAAGTGCAGCAAGCACACCCCTCTGCTATGAAAGATGCAATGGCCAGTGCTGTTGAATTCGAATTCTACTTTAAGTCCAGCACAGAGGTACCAAGGTTGGTACAGTCATCAGAATTCAAGGCCAGAAAAAGACAGCTTTTAGAGAGGTTTGAGGGACTTTGCTGGCAGTGTAACAAACCTGGGCACTCCTTGGAAAGAATTTATACCGGAAATTAACAAACAAGCAGAGACGTAACACTATTTTTAATCATGAAAATTACTTTGCACTCATAAAGAGGAAAATGCAGTGTAAATTGTAAATAAAGTTTTTTATTGAACATTGACATCCACTTGCAGAAGGTAAACATGTAGTGTACATGGTAAATAAAGTTTTTTATTGAACATTGACATCCACTTGCAGAAGGTAAACATGTAATGTACATGGTAAATAAAGTTTTTTATTGAACATTGACATCCACTTGCAGAAGGTAAACATGTAATGTACATGGTAAATAAAGTTTTTTATTGAACATTGACATCCACTTGCAGAAGGTAAACATGTAATGTACATGGTAAATAAAGTTTTTATTGAACATTGACATCCACTTGCAGAAGGTAAACATGTAGTGTACATGGTAAATAAAGTTCTCCATTGACATTGAAGTTTTTTCTTTTTTGAGTTTATTAAATTCTATCTGTGGGATTCTTCAAAATCTCACTGGGACTGTTGAAAAAAAAAGTTGAGAGTCTGGAACCCTTCACTGTGGGACCCATGTGAGAACCATGAAACACTAAAACAACAGTTTTATCTAAGTAATAACATGAAGCCTCACAAGACAATGTCTTTCAGTTAAAGGTTTGCCACAAATATGCTTAATATTTCAAAAACGGACAAGTATAATTAATAGAAAAACATATTTATATCGTTAAGATGTTAAACAATTCTGAAGTTAAACACAAAAACACTTTTACAAGTGAGTCAAGCGCGGCTCAACGGTTAGCGTGTCGGACTGTGGATTTAAAGTTCCGTGGTTTACGCCTCCTTACCGTCAAAAATAAAATCATAGTCAGTACTTTGGGGCCATGCTTGCGTTATAAGAGTGACGGTAAAACCCAACTATTCCGTTAGAGTAGCCCAAGAGCTAGTGGTCGGTGATGTTGACTAGTAGCCTCCTCTCTGGTCTATCACTTCGAAATAGGGACGGCTAGTGCAGATAGCCCTCGAGTAGTTTTGTGTTAAATTCTACAAACAAATTCACAAACGTTGTGCATTGTACATATATTTAAAAAAAACTAAATCATCGCGTAACTTGATACCGTGTTGCGTGAAAACAACTTGTCTTAGCTAAACAAGATGTTTCGTTCAGTTTGTGTGTGTATGTATGTATCTATATATATGAAGGTTATTGATGTGGCTAAATGGGATTTAATACTTTTGTGGCACAACTCCATATTCATGGAAGAGGTGCATTTATACATAAAACTGTCTTTGGGGAGCGATTTTGGCAATCTTTAGTTTACGATGATTCATTTGTAATTGTATAGTAACTTTAGTAACCTGAATTAAACTTTGTAACCATATAGATTTTGATATTGTCTAATAAAGGTCGCATAAAGTGCCGTTCACGTTAAATTCTGATTCAAGTTCTTCATGCCATTTCCAGAATGAGAAAAATATACAGTTTTTTTTTCTGGTTACTCCTTAAGCTTTGGTGATTATTGGTGAGGTGACAGCCTGGTGTTTATTTAACAATGAACCTTCTATTAAACTATACATTTAGTATATTTTACATTAACATATAATCGATAAATTCCTATTCTAACTTGTTTATGGTTCAGTAAATGCCGCACAATGTACGTATAATGACGTAAAATTAATACACACTTACAAATGATTCATTGATAACAAAATGTTTGGACTAAGTTATTCAGTTAAATATGCTAAAGATGGAATCATAAATAATATTCAACGTTAAACTGGTACACAATTAAAAACATCGAAACATGTAGAGTCGTCAACTTTTTGAAGGCCATGGATAGGCCTAAATAAAATGTTTTTAATTG
>NW_013666272.1:459080-467367 GCF_000517525.1 Limulus polyphemus
CAATTAAAAACATTTTATTTAGGCCTATCCATGGCCTTCAAAAAGTTGACGACTCTACATGTTTCGATGTTTTTAATTGTGTACCAGTTTAACGTTGAATATTATTTATGATTTTAACTTTATACGCAAGTGCCAAAATACTATAATTACTCTAAAAATAGATTAATCGCAGAACAAATAACTTACTGAACAACTGATTTAACAAGGTGACGTTTTTGATTTCTTAAATAACAGATATTTGATGTATTTGAGCCAGTTTTTCTTATGATACATAATATAACACAATTCATACCGTGCACTACTTAATTAAGGATAAAATATGTCAAAAAATATTTTAAATAACTTCAGAATTATTTCCACTGACTGTAAATAAGAACATAATTCTAAGGTAGAATTCGGCATTTTCAACCCAATACGACACAACGGCTAAACGACCAAGTCGGAGACTCCAAGGTTTGGGCACAGTAGTTCCTAATTTATAATTCTTGACTAGAGAGAAGAAGACCAGTCAGAAGCACTCGCCGCATATACGGCTACTCCTAACTGAAGGACGTAAGTGACTATCACTCTTCTAACGCTATCACAGCTGAAAATGCGTAGCTTGCTTAATGGCATATCGCGGGCTTAAACCTTGGATCTTCCAATTCGTAATCTGGCACGTTATTTACTATGCTACATCAGCCTCCAGTACAGTACATAGTATAAACTAATGTATGAAATTAAACATATTAAATACTGTTATCGTTAATGTAATAAGATAATGTGCACATACTTAATAGTTATTTCAGGATATACAGCAAATGTGGGATTCGCAGGCGTGACTGTTATAATTACCCAACCGTTTTACTAAGATACCTAAAAATCATACATAAATATTGTGTTAAAGTCACTTAATGACTTATCCAAACTCATAAATATTGTGTTCAAGTCACTTAATGACTTATCCAAACACATAAATATTGTGTTAAAGTCACTTAATGACTTATCCAAACACATAAGTTTGGATAAGTCATTAAGTGACTTTAACACAATAGTCACGGATGTCTTACTTCTCTCTTACTTCAAATCGATTCTGACTCTTGTTTTTTATTGAAATTGTCATAATATTCGACAACCGAAAGGACCCAGCACTGTTGCTGATTTGATGGGAATTTAGTGATCGTTTTCGAAGGTGAAAAAATCCGTAGATCAAAGGATTCACCATGGCTGTGGAACTGCCAAAAAAGAAAATCCCCACTTTTAGTTCATTGCTCAATACTTCATCTGGTTTAATGAAGATTAAGATCACCATCATCATGTAGTAGGGAATCCAGAAGACGATGAATGTCAAAACAATGACAACTGTTATTTGTAAAGCCTTCATCTTGGCCTTACGTATAACGTTGCTGCGAACGTTATCCATCACAGAACCAGCACCAGTTTCTGTGAATATAGCTTCTTTTCCTGAAAATACACGAATAAAATATATTCTGCATTTAAAAATGAAAAATATCATACAAGACACAATGATGTTATTTTAGATAAAGAACTAGAGAAAATGCTCTTTGCCATATGCCTTTTTACACTGATTAAAATGTATATTTGCCATAACGTAGCTCTAGTGATTATTGAGTGAGAACTGGATTCTGATATGGACTTAGGAAGGAATACTAAAATAATTGACAGCAAACTAGAAGTAGCAGGCAATAGTAAAAATATAAAATGTATGCTTTTATTTCTTTGTTTGTTGTAAAGCACAAAGCTATATAATAAGCTATCTGTATTGTGACCATCATGGGGATTGGAGCCCGGTTTTTAGCATTGTCAAACTTATCACTGAGACACTGGGGACAAAACGTATGGTAGATTAAAATCAGAAATGTCGAGCTGGCGGATCATGGACTAAAAGTTATCAATTTAATATGTCTAGGAGAGATGGATGTTGATACACATTTATCAAAAGACAGAAATATTTTTGAAATACTGGATAACAACATGATAAATGGACATTGTAAAGCACTAAAGCCTTACTGGATAACAACATGATAAATGGACATTGTGAAGCACTAAAGTCTTACTGGATAACAACATGATAAATGGACATTGTAAAGCACTAAAGCCTTACTGGATAACAACATGATAAATGGACACTGTGAAGCACTAAAGTCTTACTGGATAACAACATGATAAATGGACACTGTGAAGCACTAAAGTCTTACTGGATAACAACATGATAAATGGACATTGTGAAGCACTAAAGTCTTACTGGATAACAACATGATAAATGGACACTGTGAAGCACTAAAGTCTTACTGGATAACAACATGATAAATGGACATTGTGAAGCACTAAAGTCTTACTGACAAATATTTTTTAGGTGAGACAAGAAGAGATACTGCATCATACATGTCTTAAAAAGACACCTTTAGTAAGAATACCGTTACCATGATATTACTATGAATACCCATGAACATAGTAGATTCGCTACCTGTGACACGAAAGGCAATGATTACAAACTGGTAATAAATATATATATATATATTAATTTTGAAAGAAACATAAGCTATTGCGTATTATATTTTTTGACTAATGTAGTTTAATATGTAATTGTTTAGTTCAGTGACTGATGTAAGTAATACAATAAGAGTTATGAGAGTAAAGCTATGGTTGATCTTCCTTGACTTCTTATTGTATGTAATACACCAAGAAAAAAATACTAGTTATGAGAGTAAAGCTATGGTTGATCTTCCTTGACTTCTTATTGTATGTAATACACCAAGAAAAAAATACTAGTTATGAGAGTAAAGCTATGGTTGATCTTCCTTGACTTCTTATTGTATTCAAATTACCATTTCAGTGGAAATTTATGACAACTGGGAAGAATATTTATTTTATATATCAATGGTCAACTGGACCATGACATAAAAAATCCTGTAGAACAAATTTTTTCTAGCTGTTCTGTTTAGAAAAATACCAGGATGGCCTGATAAGAAGTTTGGGATGATTAGAGAGAAATTGTCGCAGTTCAGCACGTCATGTCTCACAAACGATATGACATAGGAAGGTGACATTAAACACGTTACAACAAAAACACTACTACTCATACAATTTCCAATAAAAACAAGTTTTTACAGAAGTTGCTATACTTTTGTTATACGTAGTATGTTCGTGCCCAAAATTATTATTACGTTCACCTACATATATAAATTATACACACATATATATATATAAACCCAAACACGCATACTTACATAGAAATACATAACATATTTTTTTTCAAATAATCATTTATTACTAGGTATAATGTAAATTATAACTGGTGAATTATTTATTTTAGTTAAAGGTACGTGAGCAACCCCAGTGAAGTGATTAAACTATTAAGATCTTATTCAACGACCCCCATTTTCCAGTATTTTACGCTTATCTATGTAACGGATACTATCCCCCTCTTCCCTCACGTCTCCAAACGCTTAAAACTGCAAGGAATCCTTTCAAATATATTCCAAATGCCTCAAAAGAACAATATTTTTTTAGCCTTCCATCCGTGGCTTTATGGGAGTTTAGTTATTTAGATAACACACACCTAAAAAAATAACAATATCTAATTAAAGTAATGTACAACTTGGCAGTACCTAAAATTATTTGTTTTACAGATCATACATCGTAATATTTCGTTTTAATGAGAGAAACAGTATTGTCGTCAGTCTTTTACTTACTGGATATAGTGCAGAACGTTCCTATGTAAAGACCAATTAAAGCCATCAAGGGGATCACGAACATGATCAACAGCGTTGAGATAGTGTAAGCCTTCTCCTGCCAGTCAGCGGTGTAGGATCCGTAGGTGACGCACTGGTAAAACTCTTCCACGAATGGTCCTTTTCGCACACGAAATATGATGGCCTCAAAAGAAAATTAAAATAATAATCAGAAATATGTAAGTTCGGCAGACCACAGTCTGACAAAAAATGGTTTAATTTTCTGTTTTATTATGCTTCTGCTTCTATATATTCTGTAACATTTTTTTGTATAGATAGAATTATGGTATCATTAAAATATTTCTCGTTTTTTTCTTTCCCTGTTTTTCTCTTTCTGTGTTCTTGTAATATTTTTATAACCTTAGTAACATCTCATCTTGCATTTTCAACAATGCTTTGATACATTTGATTTTATACATACAACTCTCGTTATTTTTAGTAATACGGGTCGCCACATGGAGCGGCTAATTGGCATATACATGAATTTTTCTTCATATTAAACATTGATTGGCGACTAAGAAAATGTAAATAGGGTTTTCATTATTGTATTTTTTATCGTAATAAAAAACAATCATTTAGGGAGAAAAACTGAAGCGATAAGTCAGAGGCTAACTATCTAATGGTTTCATAGATATCTTTATGTATTCCTTTGTACATTAGAGCTAAAAGTTGGAACTGACAGTGGAGTTGTTTCTTATAAATCAAGTCAGTATTGATGATCTAATTACATTAAGAGCATTAACTTTATTCAGCAAGATCTGAAACGATATTGAGAGACACTTTGTTTAAATGTATTTACGGAATTATCGTTGTTTTTAGAGAAGGTTTTGTTTGTTTGTAATTAAGCACAAAGCTACACAATGTGCTCTGCGCACCACGGGTATCGAAACCCGGTTTCTAGCGTTGTAAGTCCACAGACATACCGCTTTGCCACTGGGGGCTTCAGAGAAGGAATCTATATAAATATTACAGTACTGTCTGATGATGCCCATGTAACTACTTTGTAGGGTGTGGACGAATCTTCACCAAAATTGGTATGAAGGTTCATTAGGTCCATACAAATTTTCAGTCTTGTATTTTACGTTTTGGGGTTTTTATGGGCGTCTTTTACCACTACTTCACCTTCTGTGGATTGATCTTCACCAAATTTGGCATGAAGATTTGTTGGGCCCATGCGTAAATACATACAAATTTTCAGTTTTGCGGTTTTTATGGGCATTTTCGCATTTTTTTTGCTACTACTTCGCCCTCTGCAGATGGAACTTCATCAAATTTGGCATGGAGATTTTTTTTAGGTTATAGAGTTTTTATTCATTTAAATCATGTAGATACTAATCCTAGTTTGATTTTTGGGAAGACATTCAATTATATCCTGGAGAAACAGTAATTCCGAACAATCCTACAAAACTAAAATATACCAATTTTGCTTTAATGAGATACCTAAATAACTTTTTTGGTTTATGTATTAAACCAAGACAGGGCGTTGAAGAATTCATAAATTATAGTTTTCAAGTGGGGATTCGAACCCACTACTCGTAGATTGTGAAGCTAACATCATAACCACCAGGCAATGCCAGGCCTGGGACTTAGGCATACAAAACAAAACAATGTTAGAGTACCCATATGGAATCTAAGGCAAATACATAAAATTTATTAATGAGAAACTGAAGGAAAGAAAAGTAGCAGTAATAGATTCTCTGAGGATGGTGACAGTGTACTAGACTTCCCATACAGTATCAAGAATAAGAGTAAGAGATCAGGTGATCAGTTGATCTGAGAATAATTTTTAATCACGGCTTAAAAATACAGGATGTGAAGAACAGATGTACTGTTTTCTCTACTAAACAGGTTCCACTTCAAAAGTTTGTTCGGACATCTTCTATGATCTAATTAATAATAGTATTATGAGTAACCACTATTAATTTAGTCTAATTATTAAAGAGTCAAACTATAACCACTGTAGTCAACCAATGACAACAGTGGGATACTTTAAATTTTAGAACAGATGCAAATAAATGCAGTATATTTGGCTTTTATTGTTTTTTGAAGTATATATATACATTATTAGTTTAAGAATAAAGAACCATTTCATCACATGGCCTAGTATTAAGATCTTGTCAGATCTGACAAGTTTCTGACGAAACAAGAAAGCATACATTTTTCCAATTAAGGTGTAGTACAGCCTCTTATCTGAACACTTTACCAACTAGGGTGTAGTACAGCCTCTTATCTGAACACTTTCCAACTAGGGTGTAGTACAGCCTCTTATCTGAACACTTTCCAACTAGGGTGTAGTACAGCCTCTTATCTGAACACTTTCCCAACTAGGGTGTAGTACAGCCTCTTATCTGAACACTTTCCCAACTAGGGTGTAGTACAGCCTCTTATCTGAACACTTTCTTAACTCAGAATATTAGCATTATAATTAGTACTTACCAACTTCACATCCTATGAATTGATATAACAACGGACCTTGTACAAAAGTTACTCAGTAAGATGGTTCAAAATAATTTGTCATTGGAGTACAAATATCTCAGCATGACTGGTTTGAACGCGGTCGATTCACTTATCCAATAAATTAATCTTGCTTTAAGTCTGAGACTAAGTATGAATATTCTTTCATATCTAATCAATATACTGAAGCTCAAAGCCAAAATAAGAAACATATGGATTTGGAAATATGATATTACCAACTTAAAGTAAAAAAAAATGCAATCTGTGATTCACTAAATACAATAACTGAGAAATATTTTTTTTCTTTACCTTTTGTGTTTTGGTTGTGGATATACACGATAACATATATTTTCTCAAGACACTATATATATGTTTCTAATTGATCAATCATCAGACTGCATTTCCTGTTCGAAATTCTAGAAGCCAGTTGCTGCTGAAAGCCTGCAAGTCAGCCTTCCCTAGAAACTGTGTAAACCATTAGAGCTGATAATTGCGAGAGAGTGAGGACACTAGAGAAGATAACTAGCTAAGACTAACAGCAGACCTCTTCACAAACTCGATTATGTTGTCTGTGGTATGTTTAAACGTATTTCTTTTTTTCAATTTAGGTTTTTAAGCCGGTCCTTCTAGGTATGATATTATATGGGGAGATGTGCTATTCCAGATCTCCCATCAACACAGCTTAGTTCACTATCCGAGTTTAAAGCTTTTAGTGCAATCTGGAGAGTTTTATTCATTGTTTAAAGGAAAAATAAAATATGACTTATTACTTTCCGAGTAATCGGTCATGTTTTATTTCAGCTTTTAACAATTGACTTCATTTTCCTATTCGTCTGAGTCTGAAATATTAATGTAAAATTTATTACTACGTTTGTGTTTTTAAAAGCCTTCTGGCTGTTTATATGAGTATCCACATAATCACATGTTATATATTTTTCGTTATGTGGGTTGGATACAGTTTAATACGTTAATACCTTTGTTCTAGGTAAGGCCGTGATAAACTTGGGACTTTCTTCAAAATACTGTGGCAACTGTAACTACTTCTATTATTCTTTTGACAAACGAGTATTAGTTTTTGTTTTAGTGAAGCCAATATTGTTCTGCACACATCAGATTGACATAAATTTCTGTCTTAGGAAGACATTTCTAGACTTGTCTGTGCTCTTAGGGTCAATACAGTTAGAAGTTTGCTAAGCAATTTGTGGCCATTGGATAACTATGATAGAGGGAAGCTAAATGCGTTTTTCATTTCTCATCCCAGGGTAAACTATTTGTTTTCATTTCTTACATTTCAATGTAGATTTTTCTTCATGTTAATTTTACTTTTCAAATTACGGGGCTTGGTAGCAGTTTTTGAACACTTCAGTTTTGTATACATTAAACTTCTTAATAATGAGTTTTAAAGGACTCATATACAATATTGTCGAGCTTTTGATCTGATTTGAATTCACTGCTTTCTGTTTCTTCTGAATTTAATATCATATTTTTTTTCCTCTCCAAGCTTAGTATTTATTTTATCCACACTGTCTTGTTTTCCGCTGTAAACTATTTTCAGTTTGATACTCGTGTTTTCTAATATTTACATTTAACACTTTTCTTGTCACTTATGTATATATTTGCAATATCTCAAATATAGGTAACTTGAATTTAGTTATTATATTCTTTTGTTTGTTTGAAGTTAAGCAGAAATCTACACAATGGGCTCTGCCCACAACGGTTATAGCAACCTGGTTTTTAGCGTTGTAAATTAGCAGACATACCGCTGTGCCACTGGGGAAACTATTGTATTATATTGTTGTAGGAACCCAAAACCGAATTTGTGACTGGGTTGTTATATTCTTTTGCTGTCGGAACGCCACACCGGATATTTAGATTGGCTGTTATATTCTTTTGTTATCGGAACGCCACACCGGATATTTAGATTGGCTGTTATATTCTTTTGTTGTCGGAACCACACAGCTGATATGTAGATTAATAATTATATTCCGTTGTTGTCAGAACCCCACACCGTTTATGTAGATGGGTTGTTATATGACCTTGTTATCTGAATCTCACACCGTTTATGTAGATGGGTTGTTATATGACCTTGTTATCTGAAT
>NW_013666272.1:468279-471924 GCF_000517525.1 Limulus polyphemus
GTAGATGGGTTGTTATATGACCTTGTTATCTGAATCCCACACCATTTATGTAGATGGGTTGTTATATGGCCTTGTTATCTGAATCCCACACCATTTATGTAGATGGGTTGTTTTATGGCCTTGTTATCTGAATCCCACACCGTTTATGTAGATGGGTTGTTATATGACCTTGTTATCTGAATCCCACACCGTTTATGTAGATGGGTTGTTACATGAACTTGTTGCCGATCCCTTGTTTTTGCAACGTGTCTTGATTCACAGCATGTTCTATTTGTGATTCGTGTCCACACCGTTAAATCTTATTTTAATTTACTGGTAAAAATAACGTAAGCATATTATAAGCGCACTTCTGTTTAAAGTTTAGACAATTGTTAATTTTTTCAATAACACAATATTATTTGTAAATATTTCTTTTTTCAGGAAAATGTGTCGCTTCAGTGAAAAGTGAAAGAATTCGCGAACGACTTAGAAACCTAATCTATTCTTTGATTTGGACGTAGAAACCTAATCTATTCTTTGATTCGCCACTTCCTCTCAAAACTTACAAAAAAACAACAACACAAAACTATAATAATATATATTTAGTTTTATAATTAATTTCTATGAGAATGTTGACCTAAATATTATATTTTGAATACATCGTCATAAGTGAATAAAAGGCAAAATATTATTGTGACAATAACGATACTTTTAACGATATTTTAAACAATAAAAAATAAATAAAACACGTTTATTTATGTGCTATTCTCACTTCTGTAACATCAAAGTTAAATACTGTAAAGGGGTGTAATCTCATTTATAATATTTTAGTAGAGAGGACTTTTCTTTGGTCAATAAAAGGCGAAACCTTACAAACATATATCAAGTAAATAAAGTTATATGTCAAATATTCAAGATGTTTATGTTTAAACACTCACAAGAATGATTTTTCTAAAGAATCCTAGGTGTTAATCATAGACGATTTTATATGCTCATAAAACTATCAAAATCACAAACCATACATCTAAACTATTTTAAACAGACTTTATAATGTATCGTAGTCACGAAAAACGGTTGATCTTAAAGAAGAACGTGACAAGATCTAAACAAATTAAACTTTGTTGGAAGGTTTTTACATTGACAACTAAAGAACTGATGATTTTAGACTATGAACAGAGCCGAAACTGGCGAATTATGAAGCATTTTATAATATAAAATATGATGAAATATCAGAAGAACAATGTAAGTAATTTTAGTGTTTCGTAATATTGCTCTAAGTTTATAGGAAGGGACGTATCAAAAAGCTACACAATGCTCTGCCCACCACGGGTATCGAAACCCAGATTCTAGCGTTGTAAGTCCGCAGACATACCGCTGTGCCATTGGTGGGGGGCGCATCAAAAAGTTACCAAAGATTAATGTTTTAACTGTAATTCACGTTATTTTCAGAACCTTACCTGGGGGATGCTGAAGACAGCGCTCAGAAACCAGACCAAGATTAAAAGTTTCTGTACCTGTCCCTTCGCTTGGATTCTTCGAAATGGATAGCGGAATGCAACAAATCGATCATAGCCAATAATAACGAGGATGAATGTGGACAAGTAAAGACCAAACATTTGGAAAAACTTGACGACTTTACACAGCATATTACCAGCTAGCCACTGTATAGAGTAAGTCCAAATTGCGTCCGTCAACACGCAGAAAAATGTAACAATTAGGTCGGCAATAGCAAGGTGCGTCAAAAGTATGTAGACTGTGGAACGGCTTTGTAGTTGAGCTTTAAATATTGAAAACGAAACAGCTATGTTACCAGCAAGAGAGACTGCCGTAATAAAACACAGGACACACACCCTTACTATATAGTTTTTCACATGTTTGGGTGCATGGTCGAGGGAAGTTTGAGTGAACAAAGTCCCATTGTTGTCATCAGAAGGAGACTTATTTCTCGAACAATTCGTGTCGTTCAGCTCATTTGCTATTTCTAAGAGGTCAAATACGGTGATATTTGGATCAAAGCTGAAGTCTTCTTGGCAGGAGAATGTCACCAAGCCGGACATCATCAGGATGCTGCTACGTATGAATGATATTGACATCTTTGAATAAATGGGTCTTAACTTAGAACTAAAGTAACGGGTAACGTCTCTCAGTAAATAGCTGTTAGTTACAGAACACGTTAGAGAACAGTAGGCACTTGCCTTTGTCTTAAATAATGAAGACCTGTGTCTGTGTATCTGCTTATTACCAGATTTTTTACCTCGATGTCATTACGTTTACTAAATACGTGACAGAGCAACACCAACCACTTGAAGGAACTGTCCCAAAGTTAGCGCCATCTATTGAGCGTTACATATATTATATTACTTTCACTGTAGTTCAGGGTCTGGGTCACGAGTCCGAATCCCTTCACCCAATATACTCGTCTTTTCGACTGGTGGGGTTGAATGTTTGTATGTAAATTATTAGTTTTAAGTGTTTGCATGAGCAGTTCGAAATGTGGACTCTAAACTGCCTTAGGTGGTTGAAGCTCTTTACACTATTTAAAATCAACACTCACCACAGTGAGTCGCGTGCCCCAAAAATTGCGGCCACTACCTAGAGTATTTTTGTACGACGCTGTGGTGTACAAAATCGGCCTCACTGAAACTCACCCATTAACATCTACAGCTACACCTTCGATATTCGAGACTGTAAGCCATCAAGACATTAGTAGTTATCATATATAAAAAAAAATAATCGAATCCTTGGAATCATTGCCGAGATACAGCCTAGCCGAATCTGACCATATTGTTCATTTTCTTGTTTCCTTCTTCGTTTTCGCACACCCAATTACTTTTAGGGGCGCGCGCGTTTTAATATTCAAACCTCAACCATCATCTCAATCTTGATCCAATTAATTTGAACTTAATATCACTATTTCCTTCATGCTCACTCCACTAGAAATAGTATTTGTGGCTCGCAACAATAAGTTTTGTGGCCTACAGGGCTGGTTGTAGGTAAAACAAAATCTAAACTTTAAACATTACAGGGATAAACAAAACCATTATTTTTGTCTTTGTGAAAAATTTCGTGATATTCTGAAGAGCAGTTTCCTTGTAAAGTGCTTGATTTTTTATTTGTCGTGTCCGCCTGTCTGTATCGGTATTTAGCCGTAACCTGAGAGGGTCAGGTGCAGTGAGACCTCTTCCTCCCTCCTTGACAATTTCTATTTTATACTGATAAAATGCTAACTAAACATTCACAAAAAGAGGACTATAACACTTTGTTAAAATACTGTTTCTTCTTCCGTTAACAAAGCCATGCCCATGAATGTTATACAGTAACATTTAGTGTTTAAATTATTTAGGGAATTATTGGTGTGAAGTGTTTCTTGACTATATCATACATTATGGTGATGTTGTCTTGTTACTTTTGTAGGTTTTGATATTCTCTTATGAAGTCTGTTATTGTGTTACTGACTGCTTCTATAAAAGTGCTGTTTTCTATTTTTGATATGTCTGAGTGCTGGATATTTGTTGCCTGATCACTGGTTTGTTTTGTTGTTATGTGCGATTTTTGTTTAGTAGTACCTTTCTCATGTAGCTGAGTTTGTTTGTTCCAGTAGTTAATTTGTTTGTTTTGTGGTTATGTTTCTCTTGTAGCTGAGTTTGTTTGTTCCAGTAGTTAATT
>NW_013666272.1:472759-477442 GCF_000517525.1 Limulus polyphemus
ATCTGAGATACACAACATTTTGTATAGAGAAAGCTTACATACTTCTAATACCGAGTCTTTTTTTTTTCCATAAACATTTTATTTCAGTGCTGCTTTGACAAAAATGGAAATGTTCTTTACAGTAAGTTTCCTTTATACAACAAGGGTGCTTGTGGGAGTGGGGCTGCTACTTGGATGTGTTCTGAATTGTGGAAAATTTATATGGCTGAAGTAACTGAGGATATCTTCACTGTATTCACTAACATTGGTAAATGTACTCCACTAGAAGCCAGATGGTATGTTTAGAAGATGAATGATTGCACACAGTCAGATATATATGATCCACATCTACAATGCCAGTTTGATTCAAATGATTGTGCTCTAAATTGCCATTTTTACATCTTCTTGCACTTCATTATCCTAACATCAGGAAGATAATCATTATATTATAAGGTGTCAGAAGGGCTAATTACAAAACTTGTGGCATGAACCTGCACTACATAGAGGTGATGTATGTGCACTGCAGGAAGTTGCAAAGAACAGAAAGTAAGTAAAATATATAATGTTGTACTGAGTGATGCTTTGGATGAAAGTACATTTTCTTGAAACCTTCAGAACAGCTTTTCTTTGTATCACAAGAAGTGTCTAGAACATGCTGAGTATCCTTGCATGTCATGTAACAAACTCTGTTACAGACGTAATGTGTACAACTGGATTACTGCACCCGACCGATCATCTGTAGATACTGTATAAAGAAATTCTGTACAGGAATACCTCCACCATGCTGCATGTTAAACAGTTTAACATTTGACACGGTTCATTCAGATATTGTCCAGCTGAATCAATATAAAAAGGTATTGATTCAGTGGGCAAAAACCTTCCAGGCTGTAATCAAAATAAGGATGGTGGCTGGAAGATGATTACCTCTTAGCCACATGGTCAGCAAGTGCAGGGTTCAACTTTTCATCTCTTTTTGCCTTTGCAACTTACCTTAAAACGGCTACCCAACCTTGAAGAACCTATTACAGAGCATGGCGAGCGATTTGTATTGTTGTGCAGCATATCTAGTCGCAAAAATTTAGTTTGGCAGGATATAATTGACATGAATAAGGTGTAGCTGTCTCTTTGCAAGTTGAAAGAAATCAACCAATTGTACCATAACATTAATTTATCGATATCACCATCAGGGTTAGGATTAAGCCAACTAATAACTGATTTTCTTACAGTAGAACCCAACATTGATATTAATGAAGCTAAAATTGCTGTAGACCAGGAGAATGATGCTGAAGTACATTGTGGGCAGCTTCCTGACAGAAAACCAATGGTCAGAGGAATTCCACAAGAAGAGAAAGCAGAGGTGTTTCAAAACTATACTATATAGGCACTAATTGTTTCTGGGACAACGGAAAGGCAACCGATCTTTACCAAATGCTACATATTAATGAACCTGCTCCAGATTCACGCTAAAAGCAGTTATATGTATTGTGTTTCCCAGACCTTTCCCCATATGGTAAAGGTGGGCAGCATCAATGAATGGAAGTATAGCTTGGTGAATCAGATTATGTTAAAACTATAATACAGTCATGCATTGCTCAGTTTAGATTAAGTCAACACTTTATGTTATACCATCTTCATTATGCTACCACATGTCACCTAAATAGTGGAATGAGATGATTGGAAAGTTGAATAAGGACCAGCTGACGGTGTTCAACAAGGTCAAGACTACCATAAAGGCCCAAGCAAATGCTTAGCTGGGTTGTAATGCCAAAATACTTAAGTTTTTTGTTAGTTGGTCTGGCGTTATGGGAAGAGGTTTTTAATGAAAACTGTTAAAGCATGGGTTCAATCAACAACTAGTAAAGATGTTGCTGTTGCAGCACCCACACGTATTGCTGCAGTTAGTATTAATGGGTTAACTATTCACAGACTGCTGATGCTTCCAGCGGAACATGGAAAGACACCATTCTGATGATGCCCTGAAAATTGTGTGTGAAAAGTTGTGTAATGCTACATTAATCATCATTGACGAGATATCCATGGTCAGCAATATGACTTTAATGTACTGAGATTTTTCAAACTGAAGAAGTTGAAGATGGATGGTTTGGTAGACAAAAATTATTGTTTTTAAGGGATGTTTTACAACTACCACCAGAGTTTGAAGGTCCAATGTATACTCTTCTCTCACCAGATGCTGCTCAAAAGCACACTGGGTGTATGTGCACTGTAAACTCGTAGAATGTTTTTTTTTTCCTGTGATGAGTTGCTGACAAATATGCGACAGTTTGGTTTGTTTGGAAGTTCGAGCAAAGCCACGCGAGGGCTATCTGTGCTAGCCGTCCCTAATTTAGCAGTGTAAGACCAGAGGGAAGGCAGCTAGTCATCACCACCCACCGCCAACTCTTGAGCTACTCTTTTACTAACGAATAGTGGGGTTGACCATACATTATAACGCCTCCACGGCTCAAAGGGCTAGCATGTTTGGTGGGATGGGGACTCTAACCCGCGACCCTCAGATTACGAGTCGAGCGCCCTAACCACCTGGTCATACCGGGCCTGCAAGAGAGGGTAACACGAAGTTTGTTCAGTTGTATGGCAAATTCATTTTCGTATTTGCTGCCATTTATGATATTCAGATTTGAAAAGATACTATGACTGTTTCAAAACCCAGTTTTTTTTTAAATTTTGTTAATTTATAAATGGAATAAGTGGACATTTATAGTTACCGATAACTTGTATTAAACATGTATATTTATTTTATATTAAATGCTTTTTCTGTTTAGATTTTTCAAATGTTGAGTCATAAAGGCTTTTATCACAATTAATTAAACGTCTGCGATTAATTTATCAAACTCAAATTATTTAAAAACACAAGAGATAAATAATTAAAAGATAACAGCTCGACGTTTTGACTTACAACACAAGTTTTTGTTTTAGTGGACTCATCAGTTTACTTGAAATGGTATCTGATGACACTTGTAGTTGTTGTATTCACTATTAGTATTATACTGACTTTATTTTAAGGCTCTCGTTAGTGTGTTACTATTGCATTTTAGATTGAAATAGCACACTAGATAGCTGTCGGTTTGCTATCACAGAAATGATTATGGGTAAAATAATATTTGCGTGTACAGGAAACATTGCTAATTAAAAAATTGGAACCTACCCTTTGTATGAATATGTCTTCCTTGCAACTGCTATGAAATGCGATGTTTTATCGTCTACATTACACCAGCTACTTTTGGTCGTTTGAATATGGGTGTTGCCAGACAAAATGGTTGTTCACTTGATGAAACAACGAAGATCAAAGTCTTCTGAGTTTTGATATTTGAGCTTATATCAGCATTGCTGTGATTATTGGAAAGCTCGGTACTAACGATAAGTTGTTGTTTTTTCATTAATTTGACATGTGTACATGTTTATAAAATAAAAAAAAAGATAACCTTAGAACACTTGAAAAATATACCTTTCTTCTTGAGGTGTGAACTGGGATACTGCATTATAGATTTTTACAATCTGTAATTATTTTGGTACTAAACTTACTACACAATGGGTTATCTGTGCTATGCTCACCACGGGTATCGAAAACCGATTTTTAGCATAATAATATTTAGATTTACCGCTGAGCTACTGGGGAGGGGATAGTTCTTGAGATTAAGCAGTTTGAGATATACAAAATCTGTTCAAATCCTTCTCATTTGATATTTTTTCACGAACCTCTTACTTAATTTTAAGAATATTTTAAATGAAAACCCGTTCACTTATTTGATATGATGATATGGGTATTGTATATGGGTATTTTTGTATTTTATATGATGATATGAGTATCTTATATGGGTATTTTTGTAAATGAGAATTGTAATAGCGTTTCCTGCCATCCATCTGAGGCTATAGTGTATTGGATCAACACGTTTCTGAAAAAACCAACAATAACACAGTTTTCAATCACATGATGTTTCTACAAACAGTTGAATCAACACGTTATGGTCCAGTAGGTCGGTATCCAACACGGTCATAACGTATTGACTAATTACGTTGTCGAAATGGCTGATAAGACTCTTGTAATTCTTGCTCGGCCTCATGGTAAAAACAATAGGGAAAACACAAATTACTAATAATAGCTACAGCTTTGACCAAGAAATGAAGTTGTAGAAACAAAATAAGTAAATAATTCTTGTTTTGTAATAATTAAGGATTTGATATTATCTTACTGATAATATTTACTGATATTTTGATACTGTTATATTTCATTTGCCGATCCGGAAAAAAGAAAAACTATGACACCTATCTTTTAACTTATCTATTTTCCAAGTGCATAACATTAGAGTACCAACCAAATTGCTATGGATGGCATAGTAATACATGACATGGATTTGTGATGAAAGTGACGGATGATTATGCCAAATCAGATTTGTCCATGAAACAACCCCTGAAATGTAATATCATTATACCAATAGACGTGTTGATTTGATGAAAAACAGTAAACGATTTTACGAGATAATTGAATATATTAGTTAAACACAGTCATGTGGGGTGATATATATAGATATTACCAACACTGTGATATAGAATATGAATACACTAGTTAAACACAGTCGTGTGGGGGTGATACATATAAATATTAACAACACTGTGATATAGAATATGAATACACTAGTTAAACACAGTCGTGTGGGGGTGATACATATAAATATTAACAACACTGTG
>NW_013666272.1:478356-479192 GCF_000517525.1 Limulus polyphemus
GACGCCCATGTTTCAAAATTGTTTAATTATAACGTATGCAACCTTCTGTACAAGCATCAAATATTTACAGATTGTAACTCACGAAAACAACGAATATTAAACTTCTGAAATCTTAACCTTAAAAATATAGACACATATATAACAAATGGTTCGTAAAGTAATAACTGACAAAAATAGCATTCTGTTAAGGTATTGAGCAAATTCGAATATGTAGACATGCATATTTTCAAATCTTTGTAGCTAAGCAACCTTTGTGACAAAGTCAAGTGAAATGTAACAGATTTAACTCAATAATCACTGAATATGGCTGATGTAGTCTGATTAACATATTACAACATATTTTTCTTTGCTTTCACTCACAAGTTCTTAGAATTACTAATACAGTTTTCTTCCATTGACGCTATGGTTGTTTGATCCGCTTTGAGAGGAAGAAGACAATCATGCTGGTTCGTAAGTCCTTCTAAATTGTAGTAAAGCTAATTCAAACAAAATAATAATAATAATAAATAGATTATAGATGTTAAAACTAAAATAAATAAATAATACTATGTTATTTATTTTCACCATAAAATCTACTATGTAAATGACTTAAATAAACTTTATAGAAATTTAAATTCACTTATTTAATCAAGTTTATACCACACTAGTTGTTAATAAAGAAAACTGATGATGTAAATAGCGCCTAGATTAATACTATTGCCGTCATATGGTAGCCGGCCTAATGAACCCTGGTACTGGGCGAAAGGACTACTTGACATTGAATGAAACATATGTAGCGTGGTTGACATATTATAAAATATTATTTTGTTTTTACTTAGAAGTTCTTGAAAATATAA
>NW_013666272.1:479213-486837 GCF_000517525.1 Limulus polyphemus
GCCTTTAGCCTTAACGACTACTTCAATGCTTCGTGGAAGATTGTCTACTAATTTCTGGTAGAAAGCTGGTGGTATAGTGCTCCACTCCTCCTTTAAAGCATGAGTAAGCTCTACTACTGAAGAGGGCCGTCTTGGTCTTGCCCTAACTCTGCGTACCACTTCATCTCAAAGATGTTCTATCGAATTGAGGCCGGGGCTCTGCGTTGGCCACTGCAACCTTACGATGTTATTCTCTTCAAACCACGCGTTCACAATCCTTGCTTTGTGACATGGAACGTTATCATGTTGGAAGGTGTACGGGCTGGTACCACAATTAGGACATACAGAATTGTTCAGAATATCGATGTAGAACTCCACATTCAAAGATCCATGCACTGCGACCAGTGGACCTAGTCCATACCACGAGAAGCACCCCCAGACTATGATACCGCCACCTCCAAATTTCACTGTTGGGTCAACAAACTCAGGTAATAAACGTTCTCCAGGCATCCTCCATACTCAAACATGATTTGCCCCATGCCCATCGACGGTGTGTGTTTGCTTTTGTTATGAACGGCTTGTGGGCTGCAGCTCTTCCGTGAAAATTCATGGCATTCAGCTCTCGACGTGTCGTGGAAACACTTATAGGATTGCCTGTGGCTGCTCGTATCTCCAAACACAGATTTTCTAGAGTATGATGATGAGATGAAGTAACCAGCTTTCTCAAGACGCATCGACTCCTGTCAGTCAGTATTTTACTCCTACTTGGTCGTTTCTTGGGCTCATTGTCCCTTGTGGACTTCCATTTCTAGAGAACTTTGCGAAGTAGCACGTATAGACATTTTCCCCAAATGACATTCAACCATCCTTCCCTTCTGAAACTCTGTTAACTCTTTCCGTGTACTCATCGTTCGGCGTACAAGTTCGAAATAACTTCCGAGCGAACCGCTGATAACCTTTATAGACCAAACTATTTGCATATTTCGTCGTCGCACCCATTTTCCTGCAGTCATAGGTGTGTCTCATGACTTTTGGTAGGATACTGTATGTACGTCTTTATAATGTTAAACTAATGAATATTCGTATAAGTTTGGTTACGGTTCAGTTTTTAATGGATAAAACAACTTGAGTATGAACTTTATGAAAGAAAAAATACTTCATTATTTACTTAAGCTTGCAATTCATTGTTAGGAGGAACTCTAATTAGATATTTTGGATATACTTTATATACTTTGGATTTAGAAGTTAAGTAAAAGCCGATATATAGTCAGTTTATGATATTTTCCAACAAGATTGATACAAACAGTTTTCTTTTTTAACACAAATATCTTTTAATATACAAACAACAATACAATTTACAATAACAGTTTTATTACACACAATGACTTATATACAAAAATTTTACAAACTCACAAACAATATAAAGTCTTCTTTCTATTCTGGAACTACCTTGATATCTTATCGAGGGCTCACGATGAGCGAGTTAATTACGAGCTGACGTAGGTACAATTCGCTTAACGGGGAACTAGCTAGTTTTGTCCTTCGTTATTCACCAGCCACACACGCCGAGTTTTCCACCGTTGAAGTTAGGTAAAGTTTTTATAAAAGTACTAATATCCGATGAGAATCCACTGAAGTTAAATGATTTGTAAAATTCAAACTTTGTAAATGCTCCTGGTCAAATATCTGAAATTTTCCGATTGATCAGCGTTATAGCAATCACAGTTATAGCTTCCGAAGTTTATAGCACATTGATTATAGCAAACTAATAATAAATACTTGTTTTTTTTTCGGCGCGTCGCGTTGATTATATTTATAGGTGCGGGGAGAGCTTCTAGATAATTCAGATCACATAACAATACAAAGCTACATTTAGAGTTTACGTACACACATATATTGTTGATTCTTACACTTGAGAATTTTCTACAACTTTAGAAAATAGGCGAGAGTTTTGCAATACATATTTAACACTATAAGCTATGTATGTTTCGGAATATAAATATAATGTAAACAAACGTTGAAAATAGATATATAATTATAAATCCGTCACAAAATGCATTTTAAAACTGTTCTCTCCTTTGTGTAAAGTAACTGATTTTTAAAAAGTCCACATGACGATTACATCGGGTTTCGATATCCGTGGTGGGCAGAGCACAGATAGAGTATTTTGTAGCTTTGTGCTTAATTCCAAACAAAAACCAAGATGCTCATGTCACCACAGTAAGATTCATATATGTATGGATAGCACAAGTCGGGAATTTTGTCACTACCAAAAAGATATCACACTGTATTTTTTTTGAAACACCTTTAGAAGAGATAATGTAAATGTAAACTTGTACATTCAATGTTTTCTGTTCATTGAAAGATATGCTTTGTTAGAAATTTCTTTTTTGGAGAAGTACGTTATAAGTAATTTTTTTCATGGAACATCATATTTCATTAAAATTAATAAGAAGGTACTAATTAAACATACGTTTCGTCGAAAAAAATATTAAGGTATTACCATTTAGAATCAGTTAAGCACAAAGATACAAAATGGGCTCTCTGTGCTGTGCCCACCACGGGTATCAAAACTCGATTTTTGGCGTCATTAGCCAACAGACTTGCCGCTGAGCCACAGTGGTGTTATATGATAACACCATTTATGTCACAGCGCCATCTGGTTGTGTCCTCATGCACCGAGTTGTAGAAAGTCATATGATGTACTCACGTCAGTAATAACCTTGAGCTATCGGGGAAGGGATGTTAATAACAGTGGACACATTTATTTGTTAATTTCAATTTCTCACCAAAACGTGAATTTCATTGGAAGAAAGACGATGCAGAGGTCTAATATAATATGGTGAGCTGTGAATTCGGCGAAACTAGTCTGTTACAAAAGAAGTAGCGAATCAAAAAATAGATTAGATCTCTGCATCATCTTTTCTATACAGAAATTCACATTTTAGTGAGGAAAAGAAATAGAAAAAATATAACAAGCTAATCCACTGAATAATAATGGATAATTAGTTGTAACTGCATGTCACATGTTATCCAAACATTTAAAGTACATTAGGTTATTAGTGGTGAGTAAAGGACAAAACATCTAAACCAAACACTAGTCACGTGTAATACACCTACATAATAAAAGTGGTCACATGACACTCAACAGCGAATTAGAGCGTGCCTTTTCATTATTATAGTTTATATTCTTATCTAACTTTCGGAAGTAGAAATTAATTCCAAAGTAGAGCGTTTAAAACTTAATTTATGTAACGTGTTATTTCGTAAATTGTAGTTGATAATAAGTATTGTTACACTACGATCACACATCGAAATCCTATTGTGTGTGTTTCAAGAACAGGTAACAAAGCTTCATTTTTTTAAAACTAAAGTTTACTTAAAATTAAATACCTTATTTTTACCATAACATTCTCACTAGTGCTGAAATATGTAAATAATGAATTTTGTTCATTTCGAATCAAGTACATATCAACACAAAAACGGTTAATGAAAAAAAAGAAAAAAGAAATACTTATTGTTTGCTAAATCAGTTTACTTTACATTAAAATAAGTACTTTATAAATATATAACCTTTAATAATTAAGAACTGCTGACCAAAAGGAGGATAACAACTCAACATCACTCACTTCTTACTGAATAGCGGTATTGACTGTCACAATTATAATGCTTCTACACCTGAATAGAATGAGAGTGTTCCGCAACATATCAATTAAAAAAAACGTGAACCTACCGATACGCAGCTCGACAATCGATCATGTTAGAAGTGGATTATATGAATTAAGGTGACACGTTTATAATTTAAAATAATAAAATCTATAAATTATGGTTACAACAGGTTATACTAAACATTAGCATTTTTTATTTAATTGATATCGTCATAGTTATTTCTGATTTTTCCTCAGTAACCTATTTTCTAATTTCATATTATGAAACGAAAAACAACATATATGCTAAAATGATTTTATTCATCGTTTGTAGCAATTATTCAATTAATATATTACAGTTCACCATTGGTAATGTCATTGTCGTGAAGTACACGAGCAATTCCCCGTCATAAATGGCGAGAATGCTTGCAGCAAGTCCAACCTCACATCCTGTTTTCACATGAAGCTACTTCCTAACATGCACTTTTCTGGAGAGAATGTCCCAGCTTTCATTACCAGACCTGTCCAACAACGATAGCTGTAAAACCAGTATCAATCAAGATGTTACAAAGCTTCCCATCAATGAATCCATTGGCTGGTGAACCGACTTTAAATAGTGCACTCCTTACCTCAACTGTACAGTATTCTCAGGATATCAGTTAGTTTACTATTAACGGTTGATTCCTCACAATTCCGGATGTAATGACCATGTTTTCTATACTTATAACAGTTTCTATTTCTAAAGGCTTTAGTCCGCAGTTTCTGGCACTATGTTCATTTAAGTTACAAATGAAACACTTACAATCCTGTACTTTACGTATATTATTATGAATAAACGTTTGCCTAATTCATTCTTTGAGTTCTCGAGACTTTCATCAGATAAAGGTAATGTTTACACACTGCTTGGTCTCGTAATGTTTAATTCCTAAATTGTTTCTGTAGTTGTTTCTTTGCGATATTAATTGACTCTAATTACATCGTCAACGGCTTACTTTAAAGATGTACACCTACTTTGCTTTAGTCTAATTCGCTATAGTATCTATGAGTTTGTCACGTGTCAACGAATTAATCATTACACGTTGGGCATTTGAATAACATAACTGGGCAAGTCTTTTCACATGTTTATCAAGTCCAGCTAAGGTCTCGCCCTTACCCTGCTCTTAAACTTTGCTTTGAAAACGTCCGTCTTATCTAACACTCCAAATATATTTGATAAGCTGGTCAATAATACTGCTAGTTGTTCAGGCCTTCAGTTGGAAGTTTGCTTGATGTTCTAAAGCTGGCATTTTTTAATAGCACGGTAACACGAATAGCTTGTAGTTCACTACTCTACCCTTTCATCTTACAAATGATTTCAACCTGTACATCATAATCTGTTATTTTGTCGATTAGAAGATGTTTTTGAACTGTCCCACTAAATTTCATAACTTCTAGAGGTAGTATTCTAACTGGAGTAGTCCAGAAAGGTTCTGTTCTGTTTGTTTGTTTGTTTTGAACTTTGCGCAAAGTTATACGAGGATTATCTGCACTAGCCGTCCCTAATTTAGCAGTGAACCGCCAACTCTTGGGCTACTTTTTTTACCAACGAATAGTGTGATTAACCGTAACATTATAACGCCCCACAGCTGAAAGGGCAAGCAAGTTTGGTGGAACAGGGATTCGAGCCCGCGACCCTCAGATTTCGAATCAAGCGCCCTAACCACCTGGCCCTGCCGGGCCAAAGGTTCTGCATAACAGTAGTGGTAGCAGTTGTAGACCAGGTGGGTTCTCCTGTTTCATATAGCACAGTTAATGACGTTTCGGATTGAAATTCTTGAGAGCTTCCAGAGAAATGTGTGCCTGATTTGGTTTTTGCATTTCCCAAGTCAGTTTCCAGATGTTATTAAAATCCTTTTGTACTTCACATTTTACTTCGTTGGTGTCGTTTTGTTCCTTGGCCTCTTAGCGTCTTTTCGTACATTATCTACGGCTACATTTGTCTTGTTTACGATCAATTTTGCTCATAATTATTCTGTAAATTCTATGTCTTGTTCTTTTAATTCCTCTCTCTCATTTTTTTTTCTTGTCTGCTTGATCTACTTTTCATTGTTTCGTCATTTCCATTAAATATTCAATCTCACTCTAAACACCAGTCTTAATCTTGGAGTTGAGTCTGGATTTTTTTTTTTCCTAAAAGAATTCTTCTGTGATCCAGTGCTGTAATGGTTTTTATTTTTGAGTGTGTTCTTCTGGATTAAAAAGAGGAATGATAATGATTACAGTTTCTACACTTGTACGTAAATAAGTTAACCTAATGTTCACCAAGCGATGGATCTAATTTCTCTCGTACCTATAGCACTTTCTTATATCTCTGGTACTTTTCGAAATACAAACTTAATATTCACCAAACTTAGGTAATAGAAAACTGCTTAACAAACTCAGTAATCAAATTAACATCTACTCGAGTCTAAATACGTTTTATACTACTCGAATAGTTTCTAAAGCAACGCCTTCGAAACTGTCTCTAGTCAAATATCAATCTGTGTTATGAATTAGGTTATTTTAAGTATTTTGTAGTCTATAGTGAAATGCATTTTAATATACTTTGAAAGACGTTCATATTTAATGGCATTATGAAGAATAGAGGATAACATGAAAAACTCCAGATATTTCTGTCTTTCGACCTATTCATCAAACCTAGATACACTTTCTGAAATACCCGATAAACTCACTTTCCGAAGAAAACAAAGAAGAAAAAGTTGCAAGTTATCTAAACTTATAAGAAATGACAAAAAAGGATAAAATGAACAGGAAAGAACCCGAATTTCGGAACACATTGCTAGAATGCTTCAAATATTCGACACCAAAATATCTTACGAGCTCCTCGAAAAATTTCAAACACTCGAAAAACTCCCTCCACACTTTTCAACAACTGAAGCTGAAAGACCTACGACTGGGGTCTATATATATATTTCAGCAATAAAAAACTTCCACTCAATTGTTGAACTTGAATATAGAGTGTTGTAGCTTTGTCACGGGTTATCAATATGGAAATTATGTTTGTTTATAATTAAGCACAAAGCTACGCAATGGGTCTCTACTCCGGCGATCAACTCTCGTACAGACGGCGAAACTTTTGTGTGATGTTCTGTTTGAGAGGATCAGCACTTCTTAGCGTACCTCTAACAAATTTGATATACATTGTTACTGTATATAGTTGTTGAAAGAACGTCCCATCGTTTTGTGAAATACACCACATATTATACGTAAAACAAGAAGCGATATTGAACGTAATTAGACAGTATTATTGAATACATATCTTACGTATTGTATGCTATTCACATAATCTTACACTTTTACTAAATAAGTATGTTACCAACACGCATACATGAAATCTGTGTGCAGTATTTATATCAGTGCTTAAGCAGTAATATAACTTGTAGAGGGTTTTAAGTATGTTTTTCACACTACCTATGATTACTTTAAATTCTTTAGCATTCCAAAAATACTTATCTATGATTAAAATAACTAAAATCTGAATTTGACGACTCAGAGGAAGGTAATTTATATTCACTTTGAAAGATAACATTGAAGAAATGTTCTTTTGAACATTTGACGAAGTTAGTAAACTTAGTACATATATTTGGTAAGTCTGTGGTATAGTTAATATACATATTTAACAAGTGTGCGGTATAATTAATATATATATTTAGCAAGTCTCTGCTTTAGTTAGTATATGTATATTTGGTAGGTCTGTGGTATAGTTAATATATATATATATTTAGCAAACCTACTGTATAGTTAATATATGTATTTAGCAATAATGCTGTATAGTTAATATATATATATATATTTGGTAAGTCTGTGGTATAGTTAATATACATATTTAACAAGTGTGTGGTATAGTTAGTATATATATTTAGCAAATCTACTGTATAATTAATATATATATATTTAGCAAATCTACTGTATAATTAATATATATATATTTAGCAAATCTACTGTATAATTAATATATA